>NW_019398448.1:0-12140 GCF_000591075.1 Eurytemora carolleeae
AAGGTTTACACCAACAGATTGCATAATCATGGGGAATAGAAAACAAATCTGTGGTAAAGACTCAATTCCTTATTGATTATTTTCAATTGCTGTTTTTTTATGACGGTGACTTGCTTGTTTGTTTCTTGCTATGGAAAAATGGAAAAGATTGTTAGATAAAGAATATAGCTGTGTCCGGGACATAAGTGGTCACTTGAAATTACGTCAACTGTTACTTTAAGAAGAGCTTTTTTAGCATAAAAAAGAAAATGGTGAACCAATTAAGAGTGAGTTTTTAAACTGTCAGCGTAATTTCACGGGACCCTCCATGCCCGATTCACAAAGTTACCCTGCAGACAAGTTTCAAATAGATATTTATAATTTTGAAAATTAATTATTTTCCATTGTGGTTTCTTTACAAATTTCACTTAAGCGCATGTCTAAAGCAGAAAAACATGTAGGAAATATCAGAATTAAAAACTTTAAACCTAGAGAAACGGGAATATCTTTCAAATTATTTCAAGGGTACCATTGTGAATTAGGAATTTCCATCTTAGTACACCTGGTAACTTGGCATCGTTGGTAACATCTATCTATCTATCTATCTATATCATAGTCCAGTTAGAGATAAATCCTGAAATGAGTAAATGGAAATATGTACTACAAGATCACCCACAAAGGATGACAATCTAAAGACGACCCAAAACTCTTAAAATATGGCACTTCCAATGCTAAGTAAGGTGTCTGCCTTAAATGTAGTATTTAAATGGCTTATTTAATGATTTGGCAAAACAGTTGCATTCCTACAGCCTAGGATAACAGATCTCTGGGAGAAGGCTCTCTGCACTATGTGCAGATAGAGGCTGAGAAAGGTGTCCGCACATATGGAGAGAGGGAAGGCTAAGCGGCCCTGAAGCCCGTGTTCAATTAGCTAGCCTCCTTCTTAATTAAAGTAGCCTCGGCCAGAGTACTAAGTCAAGAAATAGGAATAACATAGAGCTGATATGTATAATACTAATCCGGTTTTATGTCCACTCCAATTAGAAATCGGAGCCCTTTCCCTGCTCCCTGAGGAGAGCTGTAAAAAGGGGACATTCTGCATGCAGCGATGCACACTAAATTCGATACTTCCTAGGAATTCTGCTGGACTGAGAAACAGTATAACATGTGGACAAATGTAGTGATTTTAACGAAACATTCCTAATACGCCACTCCTACAAACCCTTATCCTCATCTCTACTCTCCTCTTCCTACCATCTAACCTTCTCACACGCAGAAACATGAGACTCGAGGACATTTCTCTGTTGGATCCTCAACAAAATTGCCTCTGAGAAATAGATAATAGATAATAAAATAGATAGTGCGTACTGCGTACAACTTTCTTTTTTTCTTTATTATTATTTATAAAATCTTTCCTAATCAGTATTTTTCATAAAAAATTGTTTATAAAACAGATAGTACAACTTTTTTTCCTTTAATATTATTTAAACAAAATTTCTCTGTTAAATAGATGTACTATCTATTTAAGAAAGAAATTACTTCTTTTTTTTAATTATCTAAAAAAATGTTGCTTATAAAATAGAAAGGGCAACTTACAATTCATAATTTAATGTTCATGGTTAATTCTGTTTCTTCCAGGCAAAACTGGGTTCCCGAGCTGCTTGTAATTACATTATGTGCAACATTTTCGAAAAAATTAAGTTTCTAATTATGTATGAAATCAGGGAGGGGGGGGTGGATGGACACTTATTAAGATTGTTGAAGGGAGTATGTCGATGTACATAAGTGACACAAAGTGAGAGCTATCTATTCCTAAACCAGGGATCTGATAAATTGCCACAAACTCTATTTTTTATTTCTACGGTAGTAGGTGATCACGGGCAGCCGTGGTACATTTGAATTTCCGAGCCGGGTCAATCTTTCCGGTCCCAGTTTGTTCTGTACCGCACGGACATAAAGCATTTTGCGTGTGATTACACCAATATAATAAAGACAACTTTTGATTTTAATTTTGATTCAAATCCAGCTTTTAAACAGAATGAATACACGAAAAAATGGAAAAAAGAGCAACTGTCAATTTAAAAGCTTCTCTTGAATTGCTTGTTATTTAAAACTTAAATATAAAAGTCGTCTTTATTTCAACTTTATAATCGCCCACCACCTTATATTAATGCAGCTTTGTTATAATTCATATTTTGAAACATCCAAAGTCTACAACACCAGGTTGCAAAGATATAATAATTAGACAATTGTAGTTTGATGTGAGTTATCATTTCTTTGTGTCCAATTGATTTATTTTTTAACTTGGAAGTTTAGATCAATTTTTTCATCAAAAGTCACAATATGATTTTTGTGATTTTTCAATATGCATATTAAAAAAGGTTATTTTAGAAAAGGTTAGATTGGTTACAAAGTAAGTTTAGATGGTTTTTCAATCAGAATCCCCTCTATCTTGGACAAGGTAGGAGTAAAACAGGAGAAATAAAACAAAAAATATAATCCTAATTTAATGCTTCTTTTACCTTTTTCAGGGTTTTTTTTTTACTTGCAAACTCTCTCACTTACTTTAAAAATCGTATCATATATAAATATCATATATGCGCACTCATATAATCTTTCACTCACGTTCAAACTCAGCCAATCATTTTATCACTCACTTACTCACTCCGTCACTTAAGCTCTTTCTCAAGTTCAAATTCATTCAATCGTTTGGTCAATCACTTACTATCTCAATCATTTGCTAAATCCTTCACTTTCTCTTTCACTCACGTTCAAAATCAACCAATCAATGGGTTACTCACAAACTCACGATAATATTCTTTCACTCATGTTCAAACTCATTCACTCTCTCTGTCACTTACCGAATCTTTCACTTACTCATTCACTCTCTATTTCACTGACTCGCTTACTTAACTATCACGTAATCTATTTGATTTATACAGACTGACATACTCACTCTTTCATTAAATTCTATTTATCCTTCAGTTTTTTTTCCTTCAGTCATTCGTTGTCATTCAGTTGTTCAAAATCCTTCATTCAACAAATTTTTCAAATAGCTAGGTATTTGAGAAATTTCATATGATTGAAAAATAAACTACTCTCAGATTCTCTGAAGAATTTTGGGGAATTCCCTAGATTCCCAGGTATTTGGGAATTTCCCCAGATTACCAGGCATTTGAGGAATTCCCGAAATTTATCAAATTCCTGTAGGATTCCCCAAAATGTCTGGGTATTTGGGAAATTATTCCCCAAATTTCGAATTTTGACCATTTTCTAAATTGCTGTCACTTATACTTCAAGCATTATTTTAGGCAATCATGAGGATTTTAATGATAATTCCAATATTATTATTATTCCCTGTGCCACCTGTGGCTGGGGAAACATTCAGGGGATTTCACTTCTTGGATAACAAGGTAAGTCAAAGGATATCTGAGGGAAAAAATTTGTGTGTTGGATTTCCGGATTAGTCTAATATTCCATTATGACTAAAGGTTTTCAAAAATATACGAAATGTTTTTTAAATTTGTCTGACATTTTTTTGACAATTTTGAAAAACTATTAAAGTAAGAGGTCTAATTTTTTCAATAAGCTGGTCTCGAAAAATTGGACTATAAACATGCAGACCCTATACCTTTACTTTAAGGCTTCTCAGGCTCTTAATAGATTCAGGGCTAAAGTTTGTCCCATGGATTTCTAGGCTTTGGTGGATGTCTAACACACAAATCCCCAGCTCAGAGTGGTTTTCTAATTATAATTGTTATTTCCATGACATTTTCTTACGGAAATAATTTTCCTAAGTATACATTTAAAAAAAAAAAGAACGTTTCCCATTATTCATTTTTAGCTTGATATCCCCAATTGTCAATTTATGCTGCACCTGTAAGCTGGGATTAGATAAATTTCAGAGAAAAACTGAATCAGACCATTCTGTAATCATTTCAAAATTTTTGATTAAAAACCATTTAGGGGAAATGCCCAATTTATTCCCAATGTAGTTCTTTCAGAGTGTTACATTAATTATGTTGCCAGTAATTAGTAATTGACCTTCAGTGTTTTTGCCCATAGTTTCTTTCAGGATCAAAATTTGGCGGAGTGACAAATATAGTTTCTTTCAGGATTAAAATTTGGCAGAGTGGCAAATATAGTTTCTTTCAGGATTAAATTTGGCAGAGGGGCAAATATAGTTTCTTTCAGGATTAAAATTTGTCAGAGTGGCAAATATAGTTTCTTTCAGGATTAAATTTGGCAGAGTGGCAAATATAGTTTCTTTCAGAATTAAAATTTGGCAGAGTGTCAAATATAGTTTCTTTCAGGATTGAAATTTGCCAACTGTTTTTTAAAATTATTTATCCTAAACACCTGCTTTACATACACTATGTCAAATTTGACCCAGACTAAAGATATATTCAATAAACGACGAAAAAAAATCGTTTTTGTATCTTGAAATTAAAAATATGAAATAAAATATTATTTCTGGCAAATATTTTCACATTTTGTGCTTTTTTACACTTTTTTGTTGCAGATTGAAGATATATTTGGTCCAGAGAATGGGTATGCTACCAAAACTCTTGAAATACCAGTTCCAGACCAGGTTAAAGAGACTGTAGTGTAATTGTAAGTGAACCTCAATGCAAAGTTCACTATATACGGTACCCTTGAAACCTGAATCCTATCAATAATGTGGAATATGAGGGATTTCTTTACCTTGAATAGTTTTAATTCTGACGATTTTTTCCATTTTTCCTCTAGCAAATAATGGGCAAGTCACTTTTCTTAACCCTATCTGAGTTTTCCTAAATACCCAATACCCAAAGCCCTCCTTTAGGTCTAAACCCGGGCTTTTATACTAACTACCTGAGTCCTATGTTTTGACCCACTTTCATTCATCAGATTTTGATAATTTTTAGCTTTAAAGAACCGGATTGGACAAGTTTTGCAAAGAAATTTTTGCAAATTATTCGCATACAACCCTTCAAAAGAACATTGCACATTTGTTTGTTTTTCTTAGTTACACATCAGGTTATTTAAAATTTTGCACACATTATTGCGTATTAAAAATGGTATGGTCAAAGGTTTTTTAAAAATGTTAATTTTATCATCTTTTGGATTTTTTTGCAATTTTTTTGCAGATTCTAAAAGNATTTACGCCAATACTAATTTCTAATTTCACTTTGTATGTTTTAGATGAGCTTCTGTTTGTGGACCTTTGCTGATTTTAATAGATTCAATGATCAGATTCCGATCATTGAGTTCTATAGGCTGGGAGAAACTATCCCTCCCTTCATTGCCCTCATGTGTAAGTTGAACAAATTTTATAGCTTTATGTTTAAATATAGCGTGGGAACCTAGCTTTGCCTGGAAACTAATATATTTCTAAAAAACCACCAACTTAACTTAGAACCAACCAGAAAATATTCCCGGGGTTCGACTAAGCTCCCCAATCAAATTTGGGGCAAATCGGTTCAGGGGTTGCAAAGTTATGATCGGACATCCAAACACACACCCTTATATGTGAACATTAATTTTCTGCAGAACTTTTATTGTTGACACTATTACATTGAGACTTTTATTGCTTGCTTAGATCGAGATAATGGAAGAATCAACAGTGACGGAGTTGCTACTTGGTCTATAAGGGTCAGGGGTTTATTAATTTTCATCATTAGAGTCAAGAACACTTATGAACATTGATAGCACTTTTATAGTTAAGAACATCGATGAAAACTTTTAGAGTTTATAATATTGCTGAACACTTTTAGAGTTTATATCATTGATGAAAACTTTTAGAGTTTATATCATTGATGAAAACTTTTAGAGTTTATATCATTGATGAACACTTTTATAGTTTATAACATTGATGAACACTTTTAGAGTTTATAACATTGATGAACACTTTTAAGGATGGGGAGAGGAATGCTCAAATATTTTAATGGTTTTTGCTCATATTACATATATTTGGTGAAATTTGATATTTTTTTCCAAAAACAGAGGGTCTGAGGAGGTCGGCCCGGCGTCTAAGACTAGGTTTCAGACTCTTAGATTCTACCCGGGTTCTATTCCATTGTTTTCTGATTATCACTGTAGTACAGTATTTAAAAACACTGATTAAGTGAAATGGTTTGTGTACACTGAACAGTGCACACTGCCTAATTACTGCAGTCTCATGGAAATGGGACTATTCAAAATCACCACTTAAGCCTTAAAGTTGTCTCCTTATCTGTACAAGAATAGATGTAAAGCTAAAATGCAAAACGCTCTTGTATGTGAACATTAGTTTTTTGCAGAACTTTAATTGTTGACACTATTACACTAAGACATTTATTGCTTGCTTAGATCGAGATGATGGGAACTCTGGAAGAATCAACAGTGATGGACTTGCTACTTGGCCTATCAGGGTCAGGGGTTTATTAATTTTGATCATTAGAGTCAAGAACACTGATGAACATTGATAGCACTTTTAGAGTTTAGAACATTGATGAACACTTTTAGAGTTTAGAACATTAATGAACACTTTTAAAGTTCATATCATTGATGAACACTTTTAGAGTTTAGAACATTGCTGAATACTTTTAGAGTTTAGAACATTGCTGAAAACTTTTAGAGTTTAGAACATTAATGAACACTTTTAAAGTTTAGAACATTGCTGAAAACTTTTACAGTTTAGAACATTAATGAACACTTTTAAAGTTTATAACATTGATGAATACTTATAAAGTTTAGAGCACTGATGAACACTTTTTATTGTTTTAACATATATAAATACTTTTAGAGTTTATATTATTGATGAATACTTCTGAAACTATAGTGGTCTAGATGCAAGAGAACAAATTCATGATATTTTTTTTTATAGGAAAACAGTTATTAATTTAAATCTTCAAATCAATTCATTTAAGGTTCTCACAACATCACATTTAAATATTGCTAAGTTGAATCCAGACCCAGTTTCTTAGAATTTATGATTGATTGATACAATATTAATTAAAAAGGTGATTTATCCTTTATTTACCTCGTCAAAATCAATGAGAAAAATATATGAGCTACATCTTAAAATTAGTTAAAATTAGGGTTTCCAACGCAAGTGGATTTTACTTGCGCGCAATTGCGGGCCCTGTAATTTCCAAGCAATTTCGCGTCATTCCATACTATTCGGCCCAATACAAGAAAAGTTGCTCGAAATTCCACACAGTGGCGTGCAATTCCGCGCAACGGAATTCAGATTGGAAACCCCAGTTAAAATTAAGTCAGAAATGGTCTTGGGCCGCATTTAAGCTGAAACTTTGAATTCTAACTTTCTCAATCTTATTTCATTAAAAATAAACCTTTTAATTTGAGAATTTCACATCATTTGAAAGAAAGTGGAATCATCTCTGTGCTTCTGTGGATATAGTTGAAAATACGATTGAATTATTTCTCAACGGAAAATCGGATTTTCAAAAAAGCACAAGAAGCAGGTTTAATTCATCATATTAATTGTTGTTTATTAAATTACGTAAGTTAACATGAATTGATAATTTTTATCATAATTGAAGTATACAGCATATAACTTTCACAATTTTAGCAATAAAAATAACTGTATGAAGTATTTTACCAATTTCTTGAATAATTTCTTTAAAGATTCTACATTAACTTCTTATTTATTTGAAGATTAAAAGGACTAGTCTTTGAAATTTAGAGTTAATTGTTAGATTTACAATGGTACCCTTGATACCTTTGAAACCACCATTGAGTGCGCGTGAGGAGTACATGTATATTGTTTGTATATCTATTCAATAAAAAAGCTTTTCGCGTATGTGTATATATTTATTTATAAGCTAAAGCTGGCCAAATGGCTGATCCAATTGGCTGACATTTTTTGAGCGAACCCATATGTACTATAGGGGTAATATAGGCTAAATGTTTTTTTTCAAATTTGAGTTTTTATATTTCAAGTGCTTCTAAAATTACAAGGGCAGCGCCGGGCACTTCAGCTAGTATACTATGTAGTTTGTTATAAAAATAATTTCAAAACGTGGAGAAGAAATGTGCATTGCGCAAGTCACTTATTAAAGGGAGTGTTCGCGAAAAATGAAAGGGGGTAAAGGCTTAATGCTATAAAAAATCACTTTTGATCGCTACTAATCTTACTTCTATTTGTTGCGTCTATAAGGAGAAATTTGTTAAAAACGACTAATACCGAAGAACGCAGTATTCATACAAATTCAGAAAGATGCAACATACGACTTAGACCGTAAACAAATCTATTTAATTTCAAACAAATCATTGAGATATTACAACCTATAGATAATGGAGTGAAAGGAGAAAAGTATAATGGAGTGAAAGGGAAAAGGTATAACGGAGATTGTTGGTAGAAAGAAGACATTTCTGGACAGAAAAAATCCACAAAAACCCCTCTAACAGTCAACATAATTGAAAGTTTCTCAATCCAAATTCACGAGGCTTTCTTTGTTGATGAAGTTTGACGAGTTTGACACCTGCTGGTTCTGCATACAAAGTTGTAAAACAAGATTTGAAAAATGACAAAGATTTGGACAACATTTGCTCCAGAGAGATTCTAGGGAAAGATTTTTTTAAGCTCACCCAACCTCCAGAACATGCTTAAATGGATAACGTTTGAGTCTACAGGTAAAAAATTTAGACTGTGACAAGCAACGTTTAAGGGCTCCAGGAGAAAACTAATTGCGTCCAACATATTATCCGATCGACATTAGCTGGTTTGAATATTGAATCGGTATAAATATAGTGAACTTTAAAAAATTAAAGGGTAGAGATGTCTAATAGTACCTTTAAATTTTTTTTGCACCTCGTATATCATACCCTCTTAGTTCTGTGGATGTATCAGTATAATGAAATTCTTGATTAAGAGAATGTTTTTTAGAAATAAATTTAGCACGTTTACAGCTAACATATTTTGTTATAGGACCATTAGACTGCAGTGTGTTGCCAAGATGTTTAATTTCCGTTACATAGGGTAAGGGTAAATTATTTAAAAGTATCGGGCAAATATAATCAGTACTCATGACAGGGTTACTGAAAACTATACATTTTGTTTTTGATTCGGAAACATCTACATTTGTACTTAACTTTAACTGATGAAGACTAGCTAATTTTGCACTGCAAAACTTCATCAGTAAGTTTTTAACTGTATAGTCCAGATCGACTTGGAGATATAATAATATAATGTTATCCGCATAAACCCAGATTCCTAGGTATAGGCAATTTAGTTGACAACCAAATTTCTAAGTTAAACAATGCGAGATCATTTATATAAACACAAAACAATATAGGCGAGGATACTGCACCTCATGGCGTACACCATTTTTCCATTCAAAGGTTGCGAAATAATATTTCCCCATCTCATATTACACATTTGATTTAAGCCTCTTAATATCAAAGGTGATATTTTTCTTTTCAAAAGTTCAGGAAATAGTTTATCCCAAGAAACCATGTCAAATGCTTTACTTAGGTCCATAGAAAAGGCAAATATAGGCCTGTCTAGTATAAGGATCTATTACAGTGTTCATCGCCCAAGTACATATAGATGTGCTAGATTTAGCATGAAACCCAAACTGTAGCGACTGTAGCTCATCTGTTGCAAGTTTTCCTCTTCGAGAATAATGATAAGCCAATCAAACCACTTTAATAATAAGCTACCTATAGTAATGGCTCTGTATGATATCACTTCATGCAATATCTTCTAGGATGTCCTTAACAATAGGAATTGTGCCGGTACGAAGAAACCATTTAAATAGTATTGTTACATGAATTTAATGAGAATGAGAATTTAATAGAAAATCTGAACTGAAAGAAAAAGTTGGATCACTCCCTGATTTTAATTGAGCTAGAGCTGAAAACACAGTAGACTAGGATCTACTGGAGAACAATGGATTTCTGAATCCGAGCAAACTCCTCGCCTAAATCACGTTACTGATAAAGTTCACTGTAAATATCGGCAAAATAATTAGAAATATTCTCTGGTCCAGTGAAACCATCAACACTATAGTAGATACAATGTTAGTTTTACCACGGGACTTTTTTACCTTTTTAAAAACATCCATTCCTTTGTGTCCACTGTTATATCATGCTTTACACAATTTGAGGAATCACAATCATAACACTCAATTGGTGGATTTCCAATAATTGTTG
The DNA here is from genome assembly GCF_000591075.1 of Eurytemora carolleeae. NCBI lineage: Eukaryota > Metazoa > Arthropoda > Copepoda > Calanoida > Temoridae > Eurytemora > Eurytemora carolleeae. The sequence continues at coordinate 10,120 of NW_019398448.1, forward strand.
CAATACCTCCGGATTTAGGGGCTTTATTCATAACTTTTTATTTTAAAAAATTCTATTGATATTTTTATCCAATTATCCAATTTTTTCCGTTTTAGCTTATTTCAAGATAATATTTTCAAATTTCAGGTTCAGTATGTCCTCAAAACCTATGAAATATACGAATATCTATATTATGCTCTTCGACCATATATATATTTCAGCTACAGCTGCAGCCAAACGGCTGGACCAAATGGGCTGATTTTTTTAGGTAACTCATGGGTGCCAGGGGGTAAACAAAGGCTAAAAAAAAAATCGACATTTTTTCCCTTTAAACAATTTTTTTTTCAAAAATCTAATATTTTTTTTCTTTTAAAAATCGATTAAAACAATTGACACCAGGGAAGGTTTATGGCTGGTAGAAATTGAAAAATTTTGCCCTAAGATAATGTGAATTAGTTTGAAAATGTACAAATTGAAATTAAAAATGGCGACTTTTCTAAAATTGTTAATAAGGAAGTTTCAAAAAGCACTTTAAAGGAATTGAGTTTGTTTTTTTGTAATTCATACATATGTTGCGTATAGCCGGCAAAATGGCTGACATTTTTTGTGGACACTCATGGGTGGCCGGGGGGTGTTTTAGGCTCAAAATATTCGAAATTTTTTTTTCTTAATTTTTAAAATAAAAATTTTAAAAAAAATTCCACGGGCAACGCCGGGTTCTTCTGCTAGTGTATTTATATATTTTAAACTAGGAATTTTATCAGATCAAATAGTCAAAATTTAAAATATTTAAGGTTTACACCAACAGATTGCATAATCATGGGGAATAGAAAACAAATCTGTGGTAAAGACTCAATTCCTTATTGATTATTTTCAATTGCTGTTTTTTTATGACGGTGACTTGCTTGTTTGTTTCTTGCTATGGAAAAATGGAAAAGATTGTTAGATAAAGAATATAGCTGTGTCCGGGACATAAGTGGTCACTTGAAATTACGTCAACTGCTACTTTAAGAAGAGCTTTTTTAGCATAAAAAAGAAAATGGTGAACCAATTAAGAGTGAGTTTTTAAACTGTCAGCGTAATTTCACGGGACCCTCCATGCCCGATTCACAAAGTTACCCTGCAGACAAGTTTCAAATAGATATTTATAATTTTGAAAATTAATTATTTTCCATTGTGGTTTCTTTACAAATTTCACTTAAGCGCATGTCTAAAGCAGAAAAACATGTAGGAAAAAGTGGCGAATTGGATCTAAGATTCGGCTAAAATGAACTGTGCCTTAATTCTCAGTTTTTGTTGACCAAACAAATCTGAAAATAATTTGAAAATTTAGTTTCAGTCATTACAGATGCCATAAAACCCCGATAGATGTCGAAAATTGTGTTAAAAGTGCATTAAATTCAAATCACAGAAAACAAAACTTTATGGTGATTACTAATTGAGGTGGTGGAGATTATCAATTGAGGAGCGCGCTTGCCACAAAACAGATTTGGGTGGCGGTGATTACTATTTGAGGAACTCTGGACTCCCTCCCTCCTAGGGGAGGGGGGTGCAAATTCGTCATTGCACCCCTCTTTCAGAAGAAAGGGGTGTACACCTGCACCCTTGCACCCCCCCCTCTGGTTACGGGCCTGATTTTAGAGGTATTCTTCCAATTTTGAAGTGGTGAATTTGTGCTTCTGCAAAATATTTTTCCCCCTACACTGAATTCTATGATCTTATTTGTGGACCATCTTAAATCAAATTTTGCCAAATTTAGATGAATTACGATTGCCAACATATTTCTTTGGCAGATCACCATAGAAAAATGTTGTTATTTTTGGCATCCTTTTAAGAGAATTTCTCACTATTTTCTCTTTTTAAATATGATGAAAGTCAGTCGACATGCTAATTCTATCCTCTAAAAATAGACAACAAATATCATCCTAAAATAAAGACAAAAAACTAATCGATACATTTTTTCAAAATAGGGATTTTTCAGGGGAGGCACAATTTCGATGCTATCTCATTTGGACTACTGCCGTTTGAACTATTGTTCATTT
>NW_019398449.1:0-3248 GCF_000591075.1 Eurytemora carolleeae
CTGTTACTGAAAATATGATAATATTAGATTTGATTGTGCTGCTGTTACTGAAAATATGATAATATTAGATTTGATTGTGCTGCTGTTACTGAAAAAACGTTTAAATTCTAAACAATTAATAGGCTTTTTCTATAAATCTTTAAGTAAATACCAATACCAATGAATAGCTAATAGGCTAATAAGTTTACCTTGAAATTGCCCAAAGAAGTGAACAGTCCCTTTAAATTGAAGATAACTTGAAATTACAATTATAGTTCCTCTTAGATTTTTGTCACCAATATGTCAAAAATTCCATATTCATCTTTCCTAAACACATATCTATACTAAAGTCTAAACCACCATACACTGAGAATGTCGTCTTTCTATTCCACAGTTTTATAGGTCCCGCTTTATTCATCTTTCTAATTGACTCTCTCTATACCGATTATTAGACAAATTTTAAATTACCTCAGACAAAACTACAGGTACTTTACTTTTTTATTTAAAAATAAAAATTGGCACTTTTTTGATAAATATGGTATGTTTTAGTAAGATGTGTATCAGGGCCGGTGTAAATTGTAGAGCAAAGACTCTTTTTCCATGGATAAAAAGGGAAATGGAAGGGACATGCAGAAATCCCAGGAATTATTTTGTAGAATAAATATATGGGTATATATATATACCCAGGTTACAGGGGTATATACATATATACCCCTGTAACCTGGGTAAAATATTTATTCTAAATTCTGAAGAGTGAAACCTTTTATTTTGAGTCTTTGTTTCCACACTTGAATATGCTTCAAGTTTTCAAGAGAATTTATTCATTCCCCTCAACCCTTTCTTCAGGGGTATATATTTCTCAAAACTTAGAAGCTACCTGCGCTGACCTAAAGTCGAAAATAACAAAATTTAGATTAAAAAACGATGCAAAAACTAACGTGTTGTAACGATCGTTTTTGGATCGTTTTTCCACGGTTTTGAAAGAAGTTTGCTTTTATCAAACATAAAAATTTGTTATCTTAGGTGAAAATGTAAGAATGGAGACGCTGATCTTTTATAGACAGCTCTTTATATGTCTGAAGCAGCTAGAACTCTAGGAACAGCTCTGGTAATGCACAGCTATCATAGCCTAGACTCAAGGAGCAGCTCCGGTAACGAACAGCTAACATCGCAGAGCATCTAGAACATCTCCATAGCAGCTAAGATTGCATTGTAAGAAATACTGGGCTCAGGCTGTAGCAGCTAAACAAGATATGGAGTTTGAGGAAGCTGCTTAAATGTTGTCTTCCCATTCCACATTTTTATGAGTCTCACTGTATTTAAATATTGAAAATGTAATGCAGGAGGATTGCTCTCACAAGATTAAGATAAAGATCAGAACATATGAGCATGCTTAATTTTGGGGGAAATATTTAGGTTTGTGAAGGTTTTAAATAATGTAAATTGGATAAAAATAGGGTTCTAAGACTACATTAAAATGTTTAAGTGGCATTATTTTGACATCATTAAAATATTATCATATTATGTGACATTATTTGAACGTCATTGAGATGTTAGGTATCGTAAATAGGATCTCATTTAGGAATATTGTAACGTCAAAATATGTCATTATGATGACTCAACACATTCGAAATGACATCAAATTGACATAATTTAGGGATATTTTGACATCAATCTAATGTCATAAAATGACTTCCCGTTACGTTTTTACATTAATTTTATGTCTTTTTGCGATGTCAAAATGACGTTACTACACTCTACACAGATGTAAATTTGATGTAAATTTAATGTCTGTTGTCTTGTTGGGAGGGAAGCTAGTGTTCTCTGGTGCCAGAACTCAAGAGAAAATTAGAAAAATTAAATCCCCTCCGGCTGACATTTTCTGTTTTAAAGAGGATATTGTGGATGACTAAGATGAAGCTGATATTAAGATAACAGTTGATAATATTGTGGCAAATGTATAAACCACGTGAAAATCAAATGTTGTCTATAGCCATTAACTATTAACTGCCTATAACTTAGTGTTCTACAATGTTGTTTATAGCTATTAACTATTAACTGTCTATAACTTAGTAATACTATAGTATTAGTAATAATAACTATAAGTATAACTTATAAGTATAAATTAGTGTTCTACAATACTTTGGGGTTCAGGGGTTTGCTGATTCGATTGATACTGACGACTTGAAACATTTAGGAAATGTTCTGCAAAGTGATAATTCAATGAAAATAGATTGCAATAAAATGCGAGCTATTTTTATTTCAAAAATTCATTCCCTTAACCAAGAATTTAATTTTAACAATCTAGGTGTTATTTTGAAATTGTATAATATTTATTGTCTTTATGGATCTAGTATTTGGGACTTGAGTTCCCAATGTGTTTCAAAATTGTATACAGCATGGAATACTGCTATTATAATTCTTTTTAATGTGCCTAGACTCTAGAGATACGCATAGGTACTTGATTGAAAGTATTTTACAATGTTTACACATAAAAACTATATGAGATTGTAAATGTGTGTATCTCTATGAGACTATTGAAGAAGGTTCTAAGCTATTCATTACATTTCATTATTTACATTGGGGAATTCAAATTTAGCTTAAAATAATCGAAAAGAATTGAGTCTTTGCCACAAACTCAAATTTTCTAATCCTTATATCTTTCAACCTGATGGTACAAACCTTTGAAATTTCTAACTCAGATTATTTAATGCAACATAATTTATAGTTTGAAATATCTAATATTGACGACATTGGCCGGCTGAGATATAGGGATTAGAAAATTAGAGTTTGTTACAAAGACTCGATTCCTTAAACAATTTCTTGGAGAATTTATAAATTCATTTTGATGGGCTGCGAATGAGAAAAGTTGTATGCGGACCCACCTGGTTACATCTTATATAATGAAAAACATTTTAAAACTTTCACAATTTTAATAAAAATAGATAAAGTTAGAGGAAAACAGAATATAAAGAGTAGATAAAGTGAAAGGAAAAGATGAATGGTTGAAAGGATGAAAGGACAGAAGGATGATAAGGAGGAAAGGATGAAAAGATGAAAAGATGAAAGGATAAAGGTATGAAAGGATGAAAGCATGAAAGCTTAAAAAAGGGAATTTATTAAAATGAAAAAAGGTAAATACAAAAATTAAAAGAAAAATTTTAGGTAAGATGAAGAAGACAAGAATAAAATGGTAAAATACAAGAAAGGAAAGGGAAGGTATAATGGAGATGGTATAATGAGAAGAATGAACGGTTGAAGGAGGGGAA
>NW_019398449.1:3771-12134 GCF_000591075.1 Eurytemora carolleeae
CATTTATAACATTCCCACGACATTTTTTGCGTCAATACACACCCAGAAAACGTTATTATTTTTATGTTGCAATAAAAATTTAATTTTGATATGATGACATTTTTTTATAAGAAAAATATTTCTCATGGCTAGCCAGGACTAGTGGGTGCAGGCATGTAAATTGATCATGAAATTGTTTAATTTTTATATTTTCAATCATACTCCTCTTACTGAAGAACTGACGAGCTATCAAATGTTCTGTATTGTAAGTTTGGTCTTCTCATAATTTTGTGCGAAATACCAAGGAGCTACGAGGTAACAAAGCTACGAGGTAACAATATCGCACTATAGTTTCAGTAGAAGTAAAATGTTGTAAAAAGTTTAAAAGAATGAATAAAATTCAGAAACGTTCACCCATCATAATTTACAAATAAAAATATCAATTAATAAATCCAATTTATTGTAATTTTTGTTCCGTTCCTTCACAAAAGATTCCCCCATGGCCTAGTGATTCCCCATCCTGTAGAAAATCAAATCTCTAAACTAAAGAATCCCTCTCTTTCTACATAATTCCCCCATTTGCAGGGAGTTTAAGGTTGAACCGTGGAAATTAAGATTTATATTTAGATAGTCAACGTTTAACACCAACTCTTCTATGTAATAGAGAACAATACGCAAATAGATTGTCAAGTACAATAGATGGCAACAGAAAAATCGACCAACTACGCGCGCACAACTTCACATGCGTCAAATGTAAAAAGAAAGACGACATGCTGTCCAACCAGATATTTTGAAGATCAAAGACGACCTTCAATTCGCCTTGCTACTGTCTTGTTACGTGGGACACCCTGTATATAATTTATATTGTTATTTTTCCCCTGATCAAAATACCCTATAACCCCTCTGACTGGGTACGATTACCATGATAATAGAAATTAAAATGATCCTTAATCCCGACTGCTTTATTAATCTAGAGTTTCATAACAAGAGGAGAACAAGCATATTTTAATCTCGAGATTAAGAATAAGAGTCGATGAAGCATTAATCCCAATATCCACCATTCAAAAGTTCCCAGCACTGAGCATGGAACTTTAGAATGGATAACCTTTAATCCCGACTGTTTAATCCAAATATCCATTGAGGAAACTTTAAATTTTAGTCCTTAATCCACTCTTTTTCTCTCTCTTTGGATATCCGTACATTATTTTCTCCAATGAGAGTGAAGGAATATAGTTCGTAAATTGCATTGACCAATGACAGCCTTGAAAATAAATTCTATCCGCAGTGAGAGACCTCCCCAAATTCTGACCAAAAATAATTTGTTGTCGGCCTTTTTGTAAATTAATCGGTAAAGAAAAATATGAAAAAATACGTTAGAGATTCTTTTAAAACTATTTTTAACTAATGTATTAATAAATAAATGTGTGAGAAATTAAGTGAGATCTCTTCAAGTCAAGAAAACGAACAAATCTGGCGTTCCTAGAATCAAATTTGTTGATCTAAATAACTAATCTCAAGACTAACATAATCTCGAGATTATGTTAGTCTCGAGATTAGCAAAAAGAGAGGATTAAGCATTAATCCTGATATCCACCATTCTAAAGTTCCCAGCTCTTACAGATCAACAAAAGATCGATATCAAGCATTGCGTTTAGTTCATATAATCCTAAAACGTTTTATAGTCAATTCCTAACATGCTTTTATACAACATGCTGTTTAACTAAATAGCTAAATAAATTTAAGATCTAATTCAAATTTTCTGCTGATTCAGTGGTTTAAAGTAAATATTCAGCTAATAACAGAAAAGTAAACTAAAAAAACTTGTCCATCATCTTACACACNTGCTCTTTTTTATACCTTTCTTTTTTAAACTAGACATACTAGGCATACTTCGGTGAAATTAATGTAGGCTCCAACTTTTTGTCCCATAATTCTTCTTTCATTGAATTTATTTTAATATGAAAATATTGATGATTTATTATCCAAAGCAGGGATAAGGAGAACAAAGCTTTAATATTCATAAATCAGAGCTATCTTCATATCCTTCATATCACAGAATCCATCCACAGGGGAGGGGGGTTGTGGAGGGAGCAAGGAAAGGAGGGAGGGAGGTATAACTTTTTTTAAAGTTACTTACGGATTCTGCTGTACAGAGACCAAGAAGGAAATTGTTAGTATTCAACACTATTAAACCCATAAAAAAAAACGACAATATCTTTACTTTATTGATTAAGGGTTTTAAGGGTACCGTTGTGAATGGGCATGCCCCTGAGTAAAGGGACCGTCCACTTAGTTCAGTAATTTGAGGGTGAACTAAATAGCCTATATTAGCTAATCATTGGTAATAGTCTTACTTTTCAAAATAACTGTGACCTGAGAAGAAGCCAATTTATTGCTTAGAATTCCAGCCCAAAGGTTACCTTTGCATTTACACTATTTGATGATTTTTGTCATAATCATGGATTAAAAAGTTTCAAATATTGAATAAAATTATACTATCTAATAGTTAATTATAGATATCTTTATTTTTTTCAAAATTATTTTTAAATTGTCTATTTTAAAAATATTACTTATTTAAAACATTTGACGGTTTGATAAGTTATCCCTACTTCCCCAGAAATTCCCTTGATAATTGAAAAATTAGAATCTAGGAACTGGTTTGACGGAGAGAGAAAGTCGTCTTTGTAAAAATACGTTAATTTGTTAAATCATGTTTGAACATGAAAAACGTTAATTTCTTGCTAATTCTAAAATCAAAAGTTTTTATATTTAAATATATAATGGCTGACGAAAGATGTTTTTGAAATATGATAATATTAGATTTGATTGTGCTGCTGTTACTGAAAATATGATAATATTAGATTTGATTGTGCTGCTGTTACTGAAAAAACGTTTAAATTCTAAACAATTAATAGGCTTTTTCTATAAATCTTTAAGTAAATACCAATGAATAGCTAATATGGCTAATAAGTTTACCATGAAATTGCCCAAAGAAGTGAACGGTCCCTTTTAATTGAAGATAACTTGAAATTACAATCATATCTATGCTAAAGTCTAAACCACCATACACTGAGAATGTCGTCTTTCTATTCCACATTTTTATAGGTCCCGCTTTATTCATCTTTCTAATTGACTCTCTCTATACCATTACCCTTACTTAAACTTACCCTTTCTAATGCTTATCCTTCCTTATGCTTATCCTTCCTTATGCTTATCCTTCCTTATGCTTATCCTTCCTTATACTTACCCTTCCTTATACTTACCCTTCCTTATACTTATCCTTCCTTATACTTACCCTTCCTTATACTTATCCTTCCTTATACTTACCCTTCCTTATACTTACCCATCCTTATACTTACCCTTCCTTATGATTATCCTTCCTTTTACTTACCCTGACTTATACTTATCCTCCTTACACTTATCCTCCTAATACTTACCCTTACTTAAACTTACCCTTTCTAATGCTTATCCTTCCTTATGCTTATCCTTCCTGATGCTTATCCTTCCTTATGCTTATCCTTCCTTATACTTACCCTTACTTATACTTATCCTTCCTTATACTTACCCTTCTTGTTACTTACCCTTTTTACTTTCATTTACTTACCCTGCCTTATACTTACACGTCCTTATACTAATTCCTCTTTATTCTTACCTTTCTTTATACTTACTCGTATCCATTCTTAAACTTAACATTCCTTAAACTTACCTTTTCTCATACTTACCAATCCTTATACTTACCCTTTTATTGTACTCCATTTAATTATCTTTAAATTTTCTTCTTTTGTCACCATAGTAATTCTCCGCCTATTTTAAATCCATAGTTTGTGAATGTCTAAGGACATATATGTGTATTCCTCTGCTATTTTAACTCCATGGTTTGAATCTGAATATAAGCGTGATATATTGAATTCCCCAAGATTTGCTGGTACAGCTGGAGAAAGAAGAGAGTGCAGTTTAACCAGGTCAGATCCGACTTTATTTCAGCTTTCTCAACTTAAGCTGAATTACACCGAATATAAGTTTGGCTTCTCCTGTTCAAATTTCGGGAAGAGATAACAAACCTTAAATATTCAAATTCCAACAATTACATTATTCTTAGGATTCATTGCTAGCACACAGTAGATAGATAACAAGATAGGCATCGTTGAATTAATAAGGAGAGAGAAAAATTGTAAGAAAAAGAGAGAAAAATTGTAAGAAAAAGAGAGACAAATTGTAAGAAAAAGAGAGAAAAATTGTAAGAAAAAGAGAGACAAATTGTAAGAAAAAGAGAGACAAATTGTAAGAAACAGAGAGAAAAATTGTAAGAAAAAGAGAGAAAAATTGTAAGGAAAAGAGAGAAAAATTGTAATAAAAAGAGACAAAAATTGTAAAAAAAAGAAAGAAAAATTGTAAGAAAAAAAGAGAAAAATTGTAAGAAAAAGCGAGAAAAATTGTAAGAAAAAAAGAGAAAAATTGTAAAAAAAGAGAGAAAAATTGTAAGAAAAAAAGAGAAAAATTGTAAAAAAAGAGAGAAAAATTGTAAGAAAAAGAGAAAAAAAATGTAAGAAAAAGAAAAAAAAATGTAAGAAAAAGGACGATTTAAAATTTGTGTCTTAATTTTAATTTGAACTTATGGTAAATATTTTATATACCGGTGATCACATTATTTTCTTTACTCATTCTGATGACAATAAAGCATGGGCTTCCAATCTGTGATAACTTTATTGTCCCGGCTGACCACATTTCTATCCTTGCTGGACTTTTATTAAGCTTCATTTGCCTATATATACATTAAACAGGGTCATATTTTGAGATTGAGTTGGCATCTTTAAAATTATCTTATTGAATAAAATAATTATAATCTCGACATTACTTAAAAATCTAAGATTAAACCTCAATCTCAAAATTCTCCACCTTAACGCTTAATAAAGGTTTAATAATACATAATAAATTATTATATCGCCCTTTCATTCTTTTTCAATTCAGTTCTTTTTTAATCTTTTCAAATTTTTTATCCTGGTCGCCTTTGGAAGAAAAAAAAGCTAAATTGTAAATCATTGAAACAATATTGTTAATTGATTGTTAATTAGTGGTTAACAATATCAAATTATAACAATATCAAATTATAACAATATCAAATTATAACAATATCAAATTTTTGCAGATTTTCCTGCTTACATTGGCAGATTTCAAATATTAAATAAAAACGAAATAATTCTGAAGCAAAACCTGTTTAATTCTGACTTGGTAGTCATCATTTTTCATTGTCTACAAAAGTAGAGGCACTCATTATTCTTTTAAAATAAATCCTGAGGCAAAATTTTAAGAATTTGAGCCGGGGCTTAAATTTGAGACGCGGCTCAAATATGGTTGGTTCCAGTTAAAATTGTGTTCAATGTTTCAAGATTTGAGCCGGCGCTCAATTGAAACCTGTATTTGGCGAATTTAAGAGGCGGTTCAAATCCATTGAATTCGAACTCTGGTTATCTGATTTAAAATACTCCAGGCTGCGGCCTTGTCCCTGCACTTCATTCTTGAAAATGCTAGTCACTTCCTTTAATCCTCATTGGTTTAGAAATAGTACCATTCTATATATACTTTGCTTGTGACAAGCAAAGTATATATGTAGATGGAGGCTTGTCTGGGTGTTTGTTTATATTCAATAAACGTCCAAACGGATGAACAGATCGGGTCCAAAAGGAAATGCATCAGAAATGCAATTAATTACTGTCTTCTTATAATTGTTTGACTTAACTTAAGTTTTACAATTTACGGAAAGATGTTTTTTTTTAAAGGTTTTTTTTAACATTTGGGTAATATCAAAAAGATTGTCAAGTACAACAGATGGCAACAGAAAAATTAACGTCAATTATGCACGACGTCACAAGTGTCAAATGTAAAATGAAAGACGACATGTCCTCTAATTAGTTGATATGATTTTTAAGATTCAGCGGAGATAAATGTCATCTTTGTAGGAATACGCGAATAGATTGTCAAGTACAATAGATGGCAACAGAAAAATCGACCAACTGGCAACTGCGTAGTTTCAAATGTAAAAAGAAAGGCGACAAGCTCTTCACCCAGTTAATATCCTTTCCAAGATTCAGTTTAGATAAATATTGCATTTGAAGGAAAACGTAAACAATTTTTGATATGGAATTTAAAGAATTTGAGCCGCGGTTTAAATCCGCCAAAACCCGGTTTAAATTAAGCGCCGGATTAAATCTTGAAACATTTGATACAATTTTAAGTGGAACCAACCATATTTAAACCGCGGCTTAAATTTAAACCGCCGCTTAAATTCTTTAAATTCGGCCACAGATATCCCAAAAACTAATAAATAGAAAGACAACTCAAATTACAACAAGTATAAACTATATTTGCTTTCCTTTGTACGCTTTATTCTGTTTTTTTTTTCCATTAAGCACTTTAATTTAGAATTATTACTATAATTTATGATTTTGTCAGACACCTAACAGTGAGTTGACACTTATGACGTAGATACAGCTGAACTAGGAGTGTACACATTCTGCGTTGCCACCTATTTTACTTGATAATCTATTTGGGAATACGTAAAAAATAATTACCACTCAAAATTAAATAGAGTATATTTATTCTCAGTTGGTGGCTTTATTCTATTTTTTCTCCCTGTATATCTATGTAAACTTAATACGATATTTGAGAAAAAAATTAAATATTCAATTGGAAATTACCTTTTCTTTTTGTCTGTATTTCCCCCGGATCTGGAGGTTTATCCTCGATTAGACATTTCCAAAGCACATTCCCGAATATATCATTAAACATTTCAGAAATATGCTCTAACGTAATATATCATTAAACATTTCTAAACTATGTTTTAACGTAATATTTCATTAAACATTTCTCAAATATGTTTTAAAGTAATATATCATTAAACATTTCTGAAATATGTTTTAACGTAATATATCATTAAACATTTTTGAAATATGTTTTAACGTAATATTGCATTAAACATTTCTCAAATATGTTTTAACGTAATATATCATTAAACATTTCTGAAATATGTTTTAACATTATATATCATTAAACATTTCTGAAATATGCTCTAACTTAATATATCATTAAACATTTCTGAAATATGTTTTAACGTAATATATCATTAAACATTTCTGAAATATGTTTTAACGTAATATATCATTAAACATTTCTAAAATATGTGTTAACGTAATATTTCATTAAACATTTCTCAAATATGTTTTAACGTAATATATCATTAAATATTTCTGAAATATGTTTTAACGTAATATATCATTAAACATTTCTGAAATATTTTTTAATGTAATATATCATTAAACATTTCTGAAATATGTTTTAACGTAATATATCATTAAATATTTCTGAAATATGTTTTAACGTAATATATCTTTAATCTTTAATATATCTTTAATCAAGGGGAAATTAAATACAGAAAATAAAAAACACATGAAATTCACTGAAAGATAAGCACTTCAGTCTAACATTATCTCTGCAATAAAAGTGTACGCATATTGCGTTGCCATCTATTGTACTTGACAACCTATTTGGGTAAATAGTAGGATACCAACTGTTCAAGATTCTAATTTTACTAAATCTCAAGTTCACCTGGAGCTTTAGCCACTTTTGTGCTGGATTATCATAATTTTGATCTCGATATCCACTATTGGAACTTTTAATCTAAAGTGTGTCCCACGAAACATGACAGTAGCAAGATTGCCTTAAAAGTCGTCTTAAAACTTTGAAATTATTCCTGACATTCAGTCGTCAATATATAACTTTCACATGTATAATTCTTGAAACAATAACAACAAAATTCACATGTCAATATTACCGGAGATATTTAGATTTTCGTTCAGATTTTACTTTCATTAAATAAAACCAAAATTGTCGAAATCTGAACGAAATTCTTCATATCTCCTGTAATATTGAACGCACAAAAAGGCAGACCACATTTTGGAAATGCTGAGACCAGGGATATTTTGTGATTATAAACTCTAGAATTTTACTTCTAAAATTAAGATTACGAATAAAAGCCGCAGATATTTAGAAGATCAAAGACGACCTTCAATTCGCCTTGCTACGGTCATGTTACGTGGGACACCCTGTATATTATATATATTGATCTTTTTCCCTGATCAAAATACCCTTTAACCCCTCTGACTGGGTACGATTACCACGATAATAAAAATTAAAATGATCATAGTCTAAAACTAAAGAACGATAAGTTTTGACTTAAATTTTAAGTTCATGGTTAAATGCCACTTCTGACTTAATTTAAACCTGAACTTTAACCGTGAGGTTAAATATTTAACCCTGTGGTTAAATATTTAACTCGCCGAAATCGACGAGTTAAAATTTAAACACAGGGTTAAAATCTTGAAATCCTG
>NW_019398450.1:0-11354 GCF_000591075.1 Eurytemora carolleeae
CCCCCCCCCCCAGCAGGAATAGGGTTAATAGAAGACTTTACACAGATCCGGGTTATCTATTGTTATGTTTTAAATAATTGAATCCTGCTTAGGCTCAGAGTTTCTTTTCTGAAATCCCATAGTGGTTTACACTTTTTTCTATATACAAAGTGAATGTTTTGGGAAGTACATTTACTCAAAATTAATTACTTTGAAGACGGAAAGAATATATTCCTAATAAAAGCGGGAATAATATATTCACTTTGAAGAATGGAAGAATATATTCCTAATAAATGCAGGAATAATATATTTACCTTAAAGACGGGAAGAATATATTCCTAATAAATACGAGAAGAATATATTTACCTTAAAGACGGGAAGAATGTATTCCTAATAAATGCAGGAATAATATATTTACCTTAAAGACAGGAAGAATATATTCCTAATAAATGCGGGAATAATATATTTACTTTGAAGACGGTAAGGAAATATTTCTAATAAATAAAAAGCTATAGTAGAATATTGAAAACGTTGTGTCAGCAAGGGGGTATAGTAGCTGGCAGCTGATAATAAATGTGCTGACAACAAGAACTCTCAAAGCTTTTGTTTATTTTATGTCTATTGTTTAGCTGGAGAATTTTCTATACAACTCTTTCTTTCAGAATATTCTTTAAATAGGTTCTTAATATTTACAAGACACAGAGAAAAGAAAGGTAAAAAGGTAGTGGAAGGTAGGTATGTATAATTCAACATTTAATCCTGAAAAAATCTCTAAATTTAAGAATTATGAGATAAATTTCTAAATCTCCGGATTATGAAAAAATCTCTGAACCTCAGGATTATGGGATAAATTTCTACATCTTAGCATTATAAGATAAACTTCTAAATCTCAGGACTTTGAGATAAATCTGTAAGTATTGGAGTCATGTGATATATCTCTAAATCTCAGGATAATGAGAAAAATCTCTAAATCTCAAGATTATAAGATAAATCTTTAAATCTCGAGATTACAAAACAAATCTCTAAATCTCAGGATAGCGAGATAAATCTTAGAGATTTTATCTCTGGATTATGATATAAATCTCTGAATCCCATTTTATGAGATGAATCTCTCTTAATATCTGGATTCTGGAGTCTCTAAATTTCAGGATTATGAAATAAATATAAAAATGTCATAATTATCAGATAAATCTCTAACTCTGAGGATTATAAGATGGATCTCAGGATTATGAGAAAAAATCTTTAAATCTCAGGATTATGAGATAGATAAATCTCTAAATCTCAGGATTATGAGATTTTATAACCGTCATGAATATCCAAAGTGTTGTATGCATGGAATGATATGTCCAAGAATTTGCAAATAATTTGCCGATTATGTTTCTATTGTCCAAATATATTCCTCTGTATTTTCACAGTATATACTGATGGTACGTTAACCATCTATGGAAAGATGTATAAATCATAAATTGTCCAAGCCAAATAAGGACTTAATATTCTACACATCCATCCCCCTCTCCCTTCCCCTTCCCCCTCTATCTATCAATTCATTTGCTCTATACGTCATTTGCTCTGTATGTCATTTGCTCTATATTCAATCTGCTCTATGACTAAACACGTCATTTGCTCTATAACATAAAAATACACTATAAAATAGCTTTTATTGGAATTCCTGAGCGTAACTTGACTATGAAATGCGGGAATTTTTTTTGGAAAATTCGCAAATTGCAGTTTTCATCAGTTCTTCAAAGTCCATCATGCCTGGAACAAATTAAACCAGCAAATGCATCTCTATGGTGCATTTTTGATGGTTTTCTAAGAGAAGAAGGTCTGGTGCATCAAAAAGTTCATGACGCTAGGATAAATGTTGTAGATCCTCTTGTTCCTGGTTCTGCTAGGAAACAATACTCAAAGAACAAAGAAATTTTAATATTTAACTTGCTCTCACAATATGCACAAATACCAGACAAACAAAACTATCTCCAGGAAGTTGGCGGAATAATGAAACTGTAGGAAGAATTGTAAAATTTAAAATTGTAAAAATATTGTTTTAATATGGTTAGATATTTATATAAATATGTTTTTAGAGCAAAGGACGTGTTTACTCGTAGAGCAAATGTTGATTAGAGCAATTGGACCATCACAGTCATAAAAATGTTTATAGAGCAAATGATGTGTTATGTCATAGATCAATTGACGTATAGAGCAGATGACATATAGAGCAAACGTCGTGATCTATGAGCTATAGAGCAAATGGTTAATAGAGCAAATGGAACTAGAGCAAATGACCATAGAGCAAATGGAAATAGAGCAGATGTCGTAGCGCCCGTAATTACATGAGGAAAAAATTATTTTGCATAATTAATTTCGCTTAAGTAAATAATCTATTACGTTGGAAACCCTACCTTAGATATACAAACTATTAATTCTGTTAGATCAAATAATCTAAGTTTGAAATATCAAAGGTTTACACCAACAGGCTGCAGAGATATAGAAATAAGAAAATTTGAGTTTGTGGCAATAACTCAATTCTGTTATGAGAAACACAGCTACAAAGGCAGTCTCTGTGCATGAATAAAAATATTTTTGCCACTAAGACCCTGATCTTTTATTGGAAAATATGAAAAATAATTGGCATGGTAATTTTTGATGTAGAACCTACCAAAAAGCATTTTCATCCACACCTCTTTCATGTTATTAATCTTTTTTATGACGAATTTTCTTCAAAACACTGCAATCTAACTGTCCAGTTTTTATATCCATTTCGTACAGTTTTTTAATGTTTTCCTTCTATGGTTTTATTATTCATTTTTACGTGTTTGGTTTTAATTTTAATTGTTTAATTTTAAAATATAATCATTGTTTAGTTTTAATTTTTAACTCTCGACATATTTTATTTTTTTTGTTTCAAATTTCTACGTTTGAAAAGGAAAAAATCAGTTTACATTTCTCTCCGTTTGTCCCCAAGGAAAAGAAATAATAAATTATCTATTTGTAAAATACCTTTTCATTATTGAGGGGAACGGAAACTCTGCCAAATACTAAACAGGGTTTCCTTTTTGTTCAGTCACGTGACTTCTGTGATTACCCAATAGATCACGTGATGACACTATAAACACACGCATTCTTGATGGATTTACGCAAGCGTAACTGTACATATAAACAGGGATTTACAGAGGACGTAAAAGTTGTATTTAGAGTTGTTGGAAACTAATTTAAAGAGTTTAGAGGCAAAACATACAAATTATGATCTTTAATGTTTATCCCGGTTTTGTGATATGTAATTACCAATAAAAACATTGGATCTGTTAACAACACCCCTCCCTCTTACGATCCGCATCAGTCAAATCCCCANATTTGTTACATCCAAGAAGGGCTCAGCCTCCGTTGGGGGCTAAATCCCCTCCGAAATCATAGTTTTCACTATTGCTTTGGGGGAGGGGGTTTATCCCCCATGCCCCCCCCCCTGTATCCACCGATCTACTTAAGTCAAAGTATGGAGTGAAAATTGCAATGCAACTCTACAGGGATATCTTTTAAACACCCACTCATCGATGTTTCAATGGTGAAGGAAAAATAAAATCATCTTTCCAGCAAGCTCTTAAAAATATCAAAGACAAAATCTAAGCCTTGATAAAAAATTATAAATTTTGAGTATATTTTACAGATTAAAACTTTAAAAATGGACAAAAATTGTCGTTTTTAACGATAAATATGTTTTTTTATTGAAATGCTTTTATCATTAGATAGAAAAAAACGTAAACAAATCGATGGATATGATATTCCTACAATTACTGCAACAGGATCGAATCCTGGATACAAGGAAAAAGTTTCCATTTTGATGAAAGGAGATAGTTTTAATTCATATCAAAGTTTCGAAGGCAATTATTAAACTTGGGAGTAAAATGTAACATAATACTTCTCACAAATGAAATTGAGATTAACTCTGAAAAGTAAACTTTTTTAAATGTTAACGGGGGGGCGGTCAATTTGACCCCCTGTAATTTTTTTTACATAACTCAAAAAGTATTGGTCACGAGGCTGTTGAAATTTTCTGACTTTTCCTACATACTCAAAACCCTCCCTTTAGGCCTAAAACCAGGCTTTAATACTAATTGCCTGAGTCCTCAGGCACACTGTCCAAATGACTGTTTTTTCCTGTAACAAACTATATCTTTGTTTTGACCCACTTCCACTTGTCAGATTTAGATGAAATTTAGCTTTTTAAAAAAACCTTTGACATAAGGAAACGAATTGCACAAGTTTTGCGAGAAAAAAATTGCAATTTTTTGCAAACAACCTGTGAAAGGAAATTTGCACATTTTTAGTTTTTCTTCATTAAAAATCAGGGTATTTAAAAATTTGCAAAGATTTTTGCATATTTGAAATTGCATGGTCAAGGGCTTTTCCAAAATCCATGATTTTTCATTTTTTGGACAAATTTTTTTTGCAAACATTTTAACTTTATAAATGGATTTTACGATAAAAAATAAAATTTTTGCAAATTTGATTTTTTTTCAGATTCTTAAAGTAGAACACAAGAGCTTTCTAATGATGTATCATTTATCATATGTGAACATCAATCATGGGATTTAGAGGGGGGGGGGGGGTCAAATTGAACCCAACCCCAACATATCCTGGTTTTCAAGTACCCCAGCAGAGATAGGGTTAACGAAATGTTTTGGCATTTTTACCATATTTAACTTTATCTTTATTTATTTATCTTTTTTCAGAATTTAATTATTTCTTAAAACCAAATTTGTAAAATATTTTCATTAAAAAATATGTTTAGATTTCAATTTCAAGTGACCCTCATCTCGTGCTTCTCTAAACAACAATCTAGTTTTTATAGTTTTTCTCTTTAAAATTTTAACATTTTTTATTAAGAAATAGAAATAGAAATTAAGGTGAAAAAAACACAATCACATTCTTCAAAAGTGCAAATAAATTTAGCTTAGATCATGAACTATAAAATGTCCCCAAAATGTACAGTTTTTTAATTTAATCTGAAGTTTTAATATTCAAAAATTATCTCAACCTCATCTCAAATTATCTCAAAAATATTATCTCAACCTCAGTGAAGAGCCCTACCCCTCTCTAACCAGAGTAAAGAGCCCTACCCCTCTCTCAACCAGAGTAAAGAGCCCTAACCCTCTCTAACCAGAGTAAAGATCCCCCCTTCTCTCAACCAGAGTGAAGAGCCCTACTCCCCTCTCTCAACCAGAGTAAAGAGCCCTACACCTCTCTCAACCAAAGATCCCTACCCCTTTCTAACCAGGGTAAAGAGCCCTACCCTACTCTCTATAACCAGGGTAAAGAGCCCTACTCTTCTCTAACAAGAGTAAAGAGCCATACCCCCCTCTCTCAACCAGAGTAAAGAGCCTCTCTAACCATGGTAAAAAGCTCCCCCCTCCAGGGGGATATTTAGTTCATACTGTCTAGACATATACATTATTTAGTTCATATTGTCTATAAATATACATTATTTAGTTCATATTGTCTAGAAATATACATTATTTAGTTCATATTGTCTAGAAATATACAATATATATAGTTCATATTGTTTAGAAATATATAGTATTTTGTTCATATTGTCTACAAATATACATTATTTAGTTCATTATGTTTAGAAATATACATTATATAATTCATATTGTCTAGATATATACAACATATTAAGTTCATATTGTCTAGAGATATACAATATATAATAGTTCATATTGTCTAGAGATATACAATATATAATAGTTCATATTGCCTAGAAATATACAAAATATAGTTCATATTGCTGTTTAGAAATATACAATATATATAGTTCATATTGTTTAGAAATATACATAATTATAGTTCATATTGTTTAGAAATATGCATATTGTTCATTTTGTCTACAAATATACATTATTTAGTTCATTATTACTATAAATATACATTATACATAGTTAATATTGTCTAGAAAAATACATTATATATAGTTCATATTGTCTAGATATATGCAATATAGTTCATATTGCTAGAAGTACACAATATATATAGTTCATATTGTCTAGAAATATTTAGTTTATATTTTCTAAACATATTGTTGTTAACCATAAATCTATCTTCTAACCCTGCCTCCCCCCCCCACGTAATGTCGTCTTTACCAGTCTCAAATCCAAACCAAGTAATTTCTCTGACTCTACCTCCCTACTCCGACAAAGATGAATTGATAAAGTGAAACTTATTAACTATTGATCATTTAAAATCCATCAATAACTCTGCAATCCATAGTAATTTTACTAAAAACCCGGGTTGCTTATTTTCAGAAATGTTTACAAACGTTTTAAATTACTCCATTAAACCCTCCGATCCTTACTCAATTCTTATCATCTCGACATAGATAAATAGTAAAGTATCTAATTTCACATTAAATAACATGCATAAATTGACATTTATTTTTACTATATATGTATTTTTTTGTAGGTTTGAAATATATACATTTACGTGAATATTTGCAACTTTTGTGTCCGAGTTAAGGAGCTTAGTCAACATGTCAATAAACTAACCAAAATGTCATTTTTGTCAATTGATCATTTTTTCTAGAAATATATATCTTGTTTTTATTGCCCAAAATATATTTTATTTTAATAATGCCTAAAAACCACAGTGCTTTTTACACAATTCATTTTGTCTAAAAATGTTTTTTAAACTTTTAAAAACAAATGAATCGTTTAATCTGTGAGACACAAATAAAATAAAAAGATTTCTCTAAAATTGTATTGAATTTTATTCCGTTCAATGCACTTAAAGTTCTCGGTTACAATTTTGGAATTTAAAGTTACACTTTATTAAAGGGACTGTAAGCGTAATTTCAAGTGAACCTCCATGCAAAGATGACAAAGCCCAATTCAAAACGATACAGCCTTCAAAGCTTTGTTTGATCTACTATAAATTAATTTTATGATTTTGAAAACTTATTCTTTTCTATTGTAGGACAACTTATTGGAAACAAAATCAGACCGATAACCGTAATAGTTTGGGTGCTAAACAGGGTTGAAAAATGCCAAAAAAAGCTAGAAATTTTTTTTTTTTAAATAAAGATGTGACACACGTTTCTGCATACATTTTTCATAAAAGTTATGGGCTATATCAGATTTTTTTAACACTTACCGTAATTTTGGTGATAGTGTCAAAAACGAGACTCCTAAGGAAAAAAATAAGATTATAGATTATAATTGATGTAAGACTATAAATATAAAAATAAAATAATAAATTTTGTTAAAATTCCATTTTTAAATATATGTATCATTTTAATTCATCTAAAGAAAGATTGGAATACGTAGCAACAATTTTTTAATCTATCACAATATGTCAATGTGAATTTTCAACCAAGCCAAAATGTTATAAACTTCAAACTGTCTGAACTTACTTAATTTTAGAACAAACTTCTAAGTGAGGGTTCTCCGCAGATTTTCAAGATGTTTAAAAATGTAAGAATTATATTATGATGACAGCAGGCTGCAGCACAAGGTTACCCACAAATGATGAGACTTCAAAGACGACTGTACGGAATATATACTTATAATATATCCTTTTTCATGGTTCCTGCAACATAAACTTATTTTTTCTTTGTCAAATCATTGAATAAACCATTCAAGGTAAAAAATATAATTAAACTTATGATCGTCATAATTGAAGAGGTTCAAGTCGTCTTTACAGTCTCATCCTTTGTGGGTTACCCTGTATTTAAAAGCGCAATTTTTTAGATACCTTTTCTAACGAACCCTGGCACGCGAATAAGCAAATTTTCTTGCTAAAAAGCTCGGATGTTGTACTCTAGTGGTGTCACAAATATCCAACCTGTGCAGTGTTCAGATTTAATATATCGCAAGAAGCAGTTGAACAACTTCGACGTAGTTGAACCACTTCTTGTTTGCGCCGGTTTATTCAACTAATTTTAGCTTTTAATTAACTCTGGTAACTGTTTTCCTTAATGAATATAAAGACAAACTAATAAAACATAAAAAAAAACTTATAGCAATCATGTGGTGAGTTCAAATAAAAAACTAGCGAACATATCACATGTGGTAAGTTCTAATAAAAAACTCGCGAACATGTCACATGTGGTGAGTTCTAATTAAAAACTAGCGAACATGTCACATGTGGTGAGTTCTATTAAAAACTCGCGAACATGTCACATGTGGTGAGTTCTATTAAAAAACTAGCGAACATGTCACATGTGGTGAGTTCCAAAAAAAACTCGCGAACATGTCACATGTGGTGAGTTCTAATAAAAAATCAGGGAACATGACACATGTGGTGAGTTCTAATTGAAAAATCGGGGAACATATCACATATGGTGAGTTCTGATAAAAAATCAGGGAACATGTCACATGTGGTGAGTTCTAATTAAAAAATAGCGAACATATCACATGTGGTGAGTTCAAATAAAAACTCGCGAACATGTCACATGTGGTAAGTTCTTATAAAAATAGCGAACATATCACATGTGGTGAGTTCAAATAAAAACTCGCGAACATGTCACATGTGGTAAAAACTCGCGAACATATCACATGTGGTGAGTTCAAATAAAAACTCGCGAACATGTCACATGTGGTAAGTTCTTATAAAAAAAACTCGTGAACATGTCACATTCTAATAAAAATGCGTATGTTTACAAACAAAGGATATGTCATATGATGTACAATTTTTGACGAATATATATCAAATGATTTAATTGCTCGTCTTAAACTCTAATTGCGGGATCCTAATATTTTCAACCTGATAACCTTTTTAAAACTGATGAATTCTGCAGGATCAAATAGTCAAAGTTTGGAATGTCACTGGTTTACACCATCAGGATTAAAAAATATAGGAAATAAGCAAGTTGATGTTGTGTCAAGAAATCAGTTTCCTTAGTTTCTATATTTCATATAATTTTCTATAACAGTCTCTTTAACTCTGTTGGAAATGCTGCGTTAACAACTGAAAATTAGATCTGTAAATTGTGCAGTGCATCAGTTAATGATGTTTACAACTTTCCATGCAATTATAAAGTTCTCATTAAAGGGTCTATTGGTGTAATTTAAAGTGCCCCAACACTTAAAGAGTACAGTTCCAATTCAAATTAGTACCCTTAAAACTCTTATCTAGGAAAAGATGAATTAGAAATCCGTACTTTTCTGCCTAAAAATAAATTCGGTATTTTAATCTCGCGAAATGTTTCGCGGATTTAAGCATGCTACAAGGACAACGAAGGAAGAATTATCAGAACACGTTTTAAGATAAAATAAGGATTAATATAACGCAATCATAGGTATATTAACACGAGGTTTCAATTAACGATTATTTAAATAATTAACATTATGAAATTTTAAATTTCGGTGCTTGTGCCTTTAAACCTAGGTTAACTTTATCAGCTTGACTCTTTGTATTACTGAGAAATGAATAAAATTGTTTAAATTGAACTCCAGCAACTTTAAATGGAGTCTTTCAGGAGTAGTTATTTAAATATTTTCACATTCCGATAAGATTTTGCTACTTTTCCTTGTACATAACTGTAGTTAAGAACAACTTAAATGCAAAAATTTGACATTACAGTAAGACCCATAAAACTGTGAAATAGAAAACGTCGTTTAAGCATTTAAAATGTATGTATCGCTATATTTATATCAAACAGAACAATGAATGCAATAATGTTTTTTTTGCTGTGTTTATCCATTTTTTTGGTAATACTTATATAGCAGTAAACACTTTTTCAAGCCAGAAAACCGACGTTATTTTCCAAATCATAAAATCAAGATTCATGAAGGAACATGTCCGTCTTGAAGGGTGTCTGTAATGTAAAGACAGTTGTGTAATGAGTAAAAAGAAAAAACAAAAATTTCTCTTATTTCTAATTCTCATGTAATGTGTGGTGAACACGGAAACCCCTGATAGATCTGGAATAGTTCCAGAATCCAGAATAGAACTTTATAATTGGTTTTATGTAATCTTATTCAGGTTTATTCAGTCTCATTCAACCTCATCACAGAGATGATAATTGAAACTATTCCGCAAAGAATAATTGAAGACTGGGCTACTGTGGGAACCAACAAAGAGTGGAATTCTCATATTTTCTTATTTCGACTTTCAATCATAAAATGTCACAAATAATTTTGTAATTTGAAACTATAATCTATTTATTTTTGCGTGCCCTTAAGTCAGAACCTTTGTGTTGTGGACCAAACATTGGTCTCCATCTTAATCCTTTTCGATATCCTGTGATAGGCATGACTTTGCAGGAATAACTCTAATTTATAAGCGCCCAAATTTGATATTGTGATCAAGAATTCAAGATCAACAATATCTATACAAAAAAACGAAATCTATACAGTTTAATTCCGGCTGGGGGGTGGGTCCCTGGGGCTCCCCCCCCCACGACGTTTTTGGAATAATTTAAAAAGTATTGGTCTGAGGCTGTTTAAATTACATTATTTAAAAAAATACGTTAAATAAGGAGGAAGGGTGGCTAGAAGGATACTAAATATCTGAGAATAAATAAAAGGTTAAAAAAAAGTTAATTTGGGATTTAATGAGTTCATACTTTTCAAGGAGAATTCGTAATTTTTTCCAATCTGTGCCGCAGAACGTGAATTCTGCGTGCAGTAACCGTCTCAAGCTAAATCACAAAAAATATTTGCGTGTGCGGAGTGACCAGTAAATGTGTTATACAAGGTACGTACACAGTAAAGTGTACAATGTTGGAAATCCCCGAAAATCAACAGTATTTACCTGATGCCCCGGACCATAAAGTTCCGTTGTAATGTTGTAATATATCAAATTTCATACTTCTCAAAGTAAATTCGCTGGCTGTACACTAATTCTAGTTACATATTCACATATTCAACTGAACACTACTTATTATTTATTAAAATATCTCTCATTAAGTTAAAAAATTGTACATTGTAAAACAAACAAAGAAGAAAAAATTGCGGATTTTATAAAAAAAATGTCATGGATTTAAAAAATAAAAAAAAACGAGTTTTGTTAGAGGCAAATTTTTGAAAATTCGATTTTTCATTAACCTTCCCGAGGCCGGGTCATGTGATATCCAGGGAGCAAGGAATAGAAGGGAGAGACAACTGACGCGGTTCGCCCTACCATATGATTATACATGCTTTGCAGACGGTACTCCATTTTATATCGAGCTGTTTGGTTTCTTTAGTAGGGCCCCACAGGAAAAATATGTATTGGCTCAATTTTCTTTGACCAGTTTCGCCAATACATATTTTTCCTGTGGGGCCCTACTAAAGAAACCAAACAGCTCGATATAAAATGGAGTACCGTCTGCAAAGCATGTATAATCATATGGTAGGGCGAACCGCGTCAGTTGTCTCTCCCTTCTATTCCTTGCTCCCTGA
>NW_019398450.1:11768-12485 GCF_000591075.1 Eurytemora carolleeae
CCAGCTTATCCTGGTTGTCAAGTACCCTAACAAGGATAGAATTAACAATGTAATACTAAACATAATAATAATTATGAAAATAATGATTGTGGATTAGGGTCCTTACTATAAACTGCAGACGGATTATAAGTATTACTTGTAATGTAAAATAATTAGTTTCTAAAGTGTTATGGTAGTTATTCGCACTTATCATTTTCAGAATAAATTTTCAATTATCGATTAGTACACAAAAGTATAAAATTAGAAACATAAACAAATATTAATATTCTAAAGTTCCTAATAACATATTTGAAGTACATTTATAATACATTTATAATACGTTTCTCTCAATTGCTGGAAGAATATGTAATGAATGTGAAAAAATATATATTTATAATAAATGCAGAAAGAAATAGAACATATGCGAGAAGAATTTATAGTTATGATGAATTTGGGAAATATTTATTATTAACCCTATCTCTGCTGGGGTACTTGAAAACCAGGATATGCGACCCCACCCCCTCTAAATCCCATGTTTGATGTCCAAATATGACAAATGATACATCATTGGAAAGCTCTTGTGCTCTACTTTTAGAATCTGCAAAAAAAATTGCAAATTTGCGAAAATTGAATTTTTTATCGCAAAATCCAGTTTTATAGTAAAAATGTTTGCAAAAAAAAATTTGTCCAAAAAATGACAAATTATACATTTTTGAAAAGCCCTTGACCATGCCATTT
>NW_019398450.1:13301-13997 GCF_000591075.1 Eurytemora carolleeae
CCCTCCGTTGTACTTGAGTAGTAATTCAACTGATCACCTAGTTGAACCACTCCTTAAATGAACTCCCCATAAAGGATTAACCTATCATATACCTAATTGGACTTTTTCTTGAAGGAACTCCCAGCTATACTAAATAAGAAGTTTAACTAATTCTACCTGAACCACTCCTCAAAGGAACTCCTTTCCATACTAGAGAAAGAGAGAAAGAGTTCAATTAAATCTACCTAGTTAAACTACTCCTAGCTAGTCAATAATTCAAACCTGAGCTCAGATCTATAAAAAATGCAATAAAATAAACATCATCTAGAAATAAAAAATAATTATAATTTTTTTTATTCTTAATATTGCAAGGGGGTGGGGTATGGTGGGGAAAGGTCGATAGGATCCGATTAGTGTGATTAGTTGCTGATACCTTAGCGTATAGTTTTTATCATGTTTAACGAGGCAGGATGGAGATTACAAGAGTGTAGTGTAGACTAGAGTGTTGACTAATGATGTAGGGAGGATGAATTAATTCTAGAATATTAAGTACAGCGGAAGGGAAGGGGCCGCGTAGCTAGATTTTTTTTATACTTTTCAGTTTACATTTTTTCTGTCGCATTAACCCGAGTAGAATCTTAGAGTCGGGAACCTAGTCTTAGGCGCCGGGCCGACTTTCTCCGACCCTCTGTTTTTGGAAAAAAATATCAAATTTCA
>NW_019398451.1:0-12147 GCF_000591075.1 Eurytemora carolleeae
ATTTTAAAAAAAAATGCCCCCAATTTTTTTTTTAATTATCATATAAAAAAAATTTGCCCCCAATTAAATAATTTGCCCCCATTTCTTTCAAATTTGTCAATCCCAAATGGGATTGAAAAGGGAATTATATTGACCCCTGGAAATTGATGATTAAAATTTGTTAAAATATAATTTTTTGGCAAAACGTCATTTGAAGTTCATGCATTTTTTTTGCATTTTTTCATAAAGAGGAAAATTCATTATATTGCGTTTATCGTTCCATACATTTGTTTAAAAGTAATAATATACATAAAACCCAAATAGAACTTTTTTAGTGTTCAGGGTGTTTTAAAGTTTGTGTAACGCTTCAAATGTGATCTTCCGATTGTGTAAAAAAAAAGGGATGGAAATACGTCATAAGTAAAATTTTTTAAAAATCTCCAACATTATCTTTATTTAAACTTAAATTTGTCTTTTAGAAAAATAAATTTCACGTTATTTTGAAAAAAAGACTTGCCTAAAAGGATCTGTCCTCGCTAAAACCAAACTGCTCACATCTACGAATTAAAAATAAAAATAAAACTTACACATTAACAATATCCTGCATCATAAAATTCCGACCATTTTGAATTGATTTCTCACTATTTAAGTTATAAAGTTTTACCTTAAAATACTACAAATTTTGGTTTCAGTTTTAATTCTTTTTAAAATGGATTTTAATTAAAAAATTAAAAAGTTAAATATATCTATATCTGCGTTGTGAAAAATGAGAAATTTTCAAGACGTGACAAAAATACATGACCATTGACCAATATGTTCTCTTCACTTGATTACAAAAGATGTTTTAACTTCTTTATTAACAATTTTAACAGTTTTAACAAAGTATACCCTGGTATTTAACAATATATAATAAATCAATGAATCAATATCTGCTGATTGTTAAAATGCTGCCCAGTTTTTTTCAAAGTTAAGAAGACGTTATCCTTAATTTTTAATTTTATTGATTCATTGATAAATAGGCAAATCATTGTTTGTCAGTATGATTTAACGAAACATGCATTTTATAAGTTCTTTCATTCTTTAGTGTTTTATTACAAAAACTGCAAGTCATTGGCTGGCTCACGTGCGCATTGCGCAAATGCCGTCGTGCATTCTGACTCTTAGTGAAGGTTTTGCCACAGAGTTTACAGATAAAGCCGTCCTCAGTCTGCAGGGGTCAATATTTATACGTCGTAATTATCCGAACTCATTTTCGCGAATTTACAATGACTTTTACTGTGGGTTTTGAAGGTTCGCTCATTTTTAGACATTTTGCCGCAGGCAGGACATTCGATTGGGGAATCGGCGTGCAAGGAGCGCATATGCCGACGCGCATTGCGCATACAAGTAAACAGTTTTCCACAAATAGTACACTCAACGCTTTCATCTTTCTAGGGACAATGTCAATATTTGAAAATGGAAAAATAGAGTGAATTAAAGAAAAAGATGGGATATATAGGAGGAAAAGGAAGGAAAGAGAACAGGGGGGTGTTTTGTATAAATATTGACTCTCCTGTATTAAAGAGTGGTATGGGACATCACCGTAGGTTCCCTCAAGCCCTCCTTCCAGCCCTTTAATAATAATATTGTCAAAATTACTGTAAAATTAAATGAAAGAATAATTCTTTTTTGATATTCTGTTTTATATTTAGACCAAGTTTAGTGTTTCAGTTTAGGAATAAGAAAACCAAAATGGCTCCACTTCAGTACAGAATACTAACACAATTAGCAATTTTCAACATTTACTCAATTTAATAATCTTGGTGTAGGTTATCATTTTGAGAAAAAACAGATTTGTTTTGATTTGATTTGATTGCTCTTTTGGTATTTGAACCAAGTTCGTGGATCCGGATGTTTTTTCTGTCTATGTATTTTTTCCTAGCAGGAACAGGGGGTGGTGGAGAATGAAAATTCAGACATCTAAAGGTCATCTACTTTTTGACATTTAAGGTGGATGATTAAATCCAAGAATAAAATGCAAAGGGAATGGCTCGGTTTAAATTCTGTTCGAATCTTTGTGCAATATTTTTTTATATTTAAGAGATTTTTGGGAATTTTTAAAATAATATCTGTGAAATATTGACCCCTGCAGAGGGTTTCTGGCAGTGAAGAAAACAAAATGCAAAATCAAAAGATGAGAAATAAATAAATACCTTGATTTGATCCGTCCATATCCATATCATAATCATATCCATCCTCTCCGTAAATATCACTTTCGTCAGCAACCTAAATATTTGACAAATAAAAAAGTTTATAATAAAATTCAAAGATTAATCAAAATTCAATTTCATAATGGATTAATTAAAGAAATAATGATGCTAATGATGGGAGCAGGTCAGGGTTGTGTCTCCAACATGCTCCAGGTCCTGCTTATACCTGGCATTCCTGTTGTGCTAGGAGAAGGTCAGGGTTGTGTGTCCAACATGCTCCAGGTCCTGTATAAACCTGATATTCCTGGTGTTCTAGGAGCAGGTCAGGGTTGTGTGTCCAACATGCTCCAGGTCCTGTATAAACCTGATATTCCTGGTGTGCTAGGAAAAGGTGAGGGTTGTAAGAGTCCAACATGCTCCTGATACTTTATATACCTGGTATTCCTGATGTGCTAGGAGAAGGTCAGGGTTGTGTGTCTCCAACATGCTCCAGGTGCTATATATATACCTGGCATTCCTGGTGTGTTAGGAGAAGGTCAGGGTTGTGAGTCTCCAACATGCTCCTGATACTTTATATACCTGGTATTCCTGGTGTGCTAGGAGAAGGTCAGGGTTGCGTGTCTCCAACATGGTCCAGGTGCTATATATACCTGGTATTCCAGATGTGCTAGGAGAAGGTCAGGGTTGTGTGTCTCCAACATGCTCCAGGTGCTATATATATACCTGTTATTCCTGGTGTGTTAGGAGAAGGTTAGGGTTGTGTGTCTCCAACATGCTCCAGGTTCTATATATATACCTGGTATTCCTGGTGTGTTAGGATAAGGTCAGGGTTGTGAGTGTCCAACATGCTCCTGATACTTTATATACCTGGTATTTCTGGTGTGCTAAGAGAAGGTCAGGGTTGTGTGTCTCCAACATGCTCTAGGTGCTATATATATACCTGGTATTCCTGGTGTGTTAGGAGCAGGTCAGGGTTGTGTGTCTCCAACATGCTCCAGGTGCTATATATATACCTGGTATTCCTGATGTGCAAGGTGCAGGTCAGAGTTGTGTGTCTCCAACATTCTCCCTGGATCAGTAGCTATAGAATCCGGTTCCAATATTACTTCTAAAAAATAGAAATAAAAAATAAAATTAGAATTTTGTCCAAACAAAACCAATTTACAGGGTTACCTTCACAAGATGAAACTGTAAAAACTTAAAACTCATATGACGGTTATAAGTTTAAATTAAAGCTTCTGCCTTGAATGTCGTCTTAAAATGGCTTATTTTATGATTTAACAAAGAAAGAAAGAAGTTTATAATGGAAATAAGACAGTATCAATTCCGTACAGTCGTCTCTGTCGTCTCATCCTTTGTGAATAATCCTTTCCTATGGACGGACAACGATATACTTAAAATGATGAAAGTTAACAAAATATTCAAACCTCTCTAAATTCTGAATCCAACATTTGTTTCGTATGTTTTAAGATTTCCCAGAACTATTTTATTATTATTATTATTATTATTACTATTATTCGTATCCTAATTTCTTGGCCAATATTAATTTCTCAATATATTTTAATTTCTCAAGATATTCGCGGATTTCTATGAAATGATTAGACCTCTTGACATATTTGTATTTTAAACTTGATGTAAATTACAAGCTTGGGTACCCAGCCTTGTCTGGAAACTAAACTTTCGCTGTAAAATCCAACCCAGTCAACTTAAATTTTAAACAGACAGCTAAGAATTCTCCTGATTCTACCGAATTCCTCAATCAAAATTTGAGGCAACTCGGTCAAGGGGTTCTTGAGTTATGATCGGACCAACAAACAAACAGAGATTACTACTTTATATAGATTATTATTACTTGGTAAAAATATATTCACCTTGTTTAAGATCTTCTACATGCAATATGCCAGTATCTACATCCTGTATAATTCAGGGGTGTAAAAGTTTCAAAGTAACATAAAAAGTTTAGAATTTTAAAAATTCCATTCCAGGATGAAAAATTATATTTTATTAACATTAGGAAGCTAGATTCCACCAATATTTTCTCAAAAATTATTATTTGAAGGGATTCAATTGTCTGCTTTAAAAAAACTGAGACTTGGCTAAAAATGAAAACATGGAAATCAATGTAAATTCCAATGCAAATGAGGAAAATATAAAAGAAATAAGTTTTCTAATCCCCTGCCTGCTGATTGAGCGAACTAAGGAATGGTTTACGGATAGAAGAAGATGATGTAGTAGTAGATGGAGGAGGAGGAGGTGGTGGTGATGAAAGGCGGCGGGACGGAGATCTCATCTTTTTCATGGGACTCGACTGGAAGGAGTCAGAGCAGGGCTTATCACGCTTTCGGCTCCCTTCCTTCTGCAATAGAAAATAATAGAAAATCATGAAACACATCTTTACAGTAGAAAATTTGAAAAACCTTTTGGCAAAAAAAGAAAAGAAGATAAGGTTTAAACAATAAAAGCCATTAATCATCATCACGTGGGATATCCGTGAAAAGATTTTACTGTTTATATAAGATTCATGATATTCTCATCCTCAACCTCATAGTTTGATTCAATGACATATCCAATATTCATGCATCAGTGACAGATAATAATTACTTTTATATTATGGGGGGGGGGGAGGGGTGCTAAGTTTTATGTCTGACCTTAGTTTCTTGATTTATATTTCCACTGAGTCCATGGATTTGAAGCTCTTCAGTAACAGCAAGGAAGGAACTTAGGTTCTCCTGATCAATCAATCAATCAAACAAACAAAAAATTAATAAAACTATGATACTATCAATTAATCAAACAAAAAGACAAAAAACAAATGAATCAATTATCAATTAAAAAGTACAAACAATCAATTCATTTTCAATCACCCAAAATTCCAAACACAAACAACGTATTAAACATAAAACATTCCATTAATCCTCTAGGACAGAAAAGCATTGAATTAATCGATCCAGAAGACAGTAATAAAAGAATTTAAGTCATGAAAAGTTGTCGAATGACAAATAGTTATCAGTTACCTGTTCGATATTTACTTCTCCGAAGTACATGAAATCAACTATCAGTTACCTGTTCGATATTTACTTCTCCGAAGTACATGAAATCAACTATTGCCTAAAAGAAATTCTTGATGTTCGCAAAAACATACCAAATGTTACAACAAAAATAAAAACTGCAATCTAACATCACTTCTTGGAAAAGTCAGCTGAGGCTTCCCTTGAAAAAAAAATTGGGGGCAGAAAAGTTTGGTATTTTTAAGAATTGGACATAACATTTAAGGCAATTTTTCTTCTTCCCTTTTTTACTCTTTACCCAAAATTTATTCATTTTTCCAATTTAGCGAAAAAAACTGTAACAAATACTCTAGCGCTCCACGCAAACATGCCTATCTTGGGGGGGGGGGGGGGAAAAGGATGCTTCAGGAAAATATATATACACCCCTGGAACGAACCCAACTCGAATTATTATTATTAACTGATTTTACAGAAAATCTGATAATTTAAGTTCCATATTTTATAATGATTATTTTTAAATATTTATTTGTTATTTTTCTTTTATTCGCTGAATTGAGGAAAATAAATGAATTTTTGGGTAAAAAGTATCAAAAATAATGAAAAAAATTGTTTTTATTTCAGATTTTTAGTTTTCATTTTTTCCCCAGATCATCAAAAATCATTTTGATTATCAAAAATTTACACCATTTCTTAAACAAAACAAAAAATATGAACTCCTTTATTGCATCTATAAACTTCCGAATCCGACTATGGACGGCAGAGTTGCAGATTTACAAAACTATGTTCCAGGATTTTTCTTTTGGTGCGGAAGACGATATTTAAGAACATCTAAACTTTACCTGAAGTTCATGAAAACTAACATTTCTCATATAGAGTAGAGGGTGCTGGTGTGGATTTTCCTACAGGGTTCAGCAAAATAAATCAATTTAAATATCTATGGGTGGGGGGNTGACACCAAATATTGTGCAGGCTGCGTTTGGTCCTAAAATTTGAGATAGGGAGCTGAAATTTTGCAAGCAGTCACTTTTTTTGGTCATCTACAAGGATCACGAAGAAAATTTGAGATCAAAGGTCATTTACCTATCAGAGGTCATTGACCTCCTCCATTTGACCTCCATGAATTCAGAAAATATGGGAAAATACCACTTTATTCCTTTAATTCAATTGTTTAAAGTCAATCAGACATGTTTTCATATTTTTACTACCCCATAAATCATATGCTGATATTGACACATATATCCGACCTCCAGTTTGGCCTCCCCTCAATAACGACATCTAAAAATGTCAAAATATTAAATCAATGTAAATAACGTTATGTGAGGTATAAAATCAAAGGTTTTTTGGTGTTCTGATTCCATTCTGAGACCTTTTTAAATCCCAGATGATACAGGAGGTCGTGACCTCCAGATATGAATGACCTCTGGAGGTCATAATATGAAATCAATGAAAATAAGTCATGTGAGGTATCAAATCATAGGTTTTTTTGGGTTCCGATTCCATTCTGAGACCCCTTTTTGACCTCAGATGATCCTGGAGGAGGTGACCTCCAGATATTAATGACCTCTGGAGGTCAAAATATGAAATCAATGAAAATAGTCATGTGAGGTATCAAATCATAGATTTTTGGTGTTCAGACTCCAGTCTGAGACCCCTTTTTGACCTCAGATGATCACGGAGGTCGTGACTCCAGATATTAATGATATCTGGAGGTCTAACGATGAAAACAATGAAAATGGGGCATTTTATCAAATCATGGTTTTTCTGAATACAATCCTAAACATATTTTTGAATCTGAGATTCACAACCTCCAGGATCATCTGAGGTCACTTTCTTTATTGTATCTAAAGTATACTTTTCTAAAATCATATTATAGTTCTTCTTTAAAATCATTGTTTCGCTAATTTTTTGCATTGGAAGAAATAAACCAAAATTTTCAAAAGTTACGCTTTTCCCAAATTATTTAGAATATACAAATATCCCGTTATATGTAAAAACAGCCTTCAACTTTTTTATTTTATCCTACTGAGTTAAAACTTGTAATACACAAAATTAGACAACAAATATTTTGCTGATTCCTTGAGAATATTTTTGAAGAAGGAACTGCATGAGCTGAGAACAAGCTTGTGTGCCTAGAAAATGGAAATATTACAAAATTTCATAAAATTACTATTTTCAATTGGAAGATCTTCAAAAATCATTCTTAAAAATAAACACCCCTAAACCCTTAGTTTCTTGGGACAATTTGTTTTCCTGATGTTTCTGACAGACTGGCAAAAACTCTTTTCAAACTCATTCCATTTTAGATTATACTTCTCCTGCCCCATTCTATCTGAAACATTAACAAAATGCATATTATCAAATGAAATCATAAAATAAAAATAATATTAATGTTTGAAATTAATAAATGGTCAAGGTTTACAATCAATCAAACTTAAACCTAAGCTTTAATTAAAGGGACTGTAGACGTAATTTCAAGTGACCCTCCAATCATAGAGTGGCATGTCCGATTCACAACAAAGCCCTTTAAACTTATCCAAAATAAACCTGTTCTTAAGAAAAACGCCCACGATATCTTCCACATTGTTTCTAAGTACCGTTGTGAATCGGACCTGCTTCTCTTTACAACGGACGGGAAATGAAATTACGTGTACAGTCCCTTTAAATATTTGAACGAAAGCACTGTTTAGTTATTATAAATAAAAAATAAAATATAAGGCAAAGATGGTTTAACTTGATAAATGCAATGCTACTTCGTACATACAATTGTACACTGTACAGTTTAGTCACGTGTATTGTACAGATATAAAAAAGTAAGTACAGCTTAATTGATCAAGTTACTGTATAACTCAATGCATTGTTCTAAAAACAAACCACTGAGGACGAATTAAAAAGATTAGTATTAACGGATGATTAACAAGATATATAGATTATAGGTCAAAAAGAAACTTTCCAGACAGAATCTAACCAACATCCGTCCATTACTGTTTAAAAACTCATTTGTATAGTGAATACACCAAATTAGGTTAACATACTCTAAACCCCGCGAATACTGTAATTGACCTTCATATCCAGGTAGACACTGAGGAAAAGGGGGAAAATATCAAATTTTACATTTAACTTAATTATATAAGCTTTATAATTTTGGCAACCATGTAAGCAATTGATATTCGAAAGATTCAGCATGAAACCAATTATTACAGATACATTCCAACATAATAAAATAAAAACATAAAAACTATTAACTATTAAATTTTCTATTGAATACATATTTTAACAGCCTAATTTTCGTTTTAAAAATACATCTTGAGCAAAATGAGTCATACAACCATTACTGTTTTTCAGAGTTTTTGATGTAAAAAAGGGTAAATAACTTCAAAGGAATTAAAAAACGGTAATTTCAAGTGACTCTACATGGAAAGTGACATATTCTATTCACAACGGTACCCATAAAAGCTTTGTCTGGTCAAAAATTAGATTTTCATGTTTTTGCTTTCAAAACTGTTTATTTTCATTTATAGGTTCTCTGCAAAAGTGACTTGCGTATTTCTTGCTTCAGAAACAATTGAGAAATCATCAGAATTTAACACTTTTCGAGCCAGAAAAACGACGTAATCTTCCAGATTATTGAACAGATAAAAGTTTCAAGGGTACCATTATGAATTGTGCTAGCTCCTCTTTAACCCTATTCCTGCTGGGGGGGGGGGGTCAATTTGACCCCCCCCCCTGTAGTTTTTTATACATAACTCAAAAAGTATTGGTCTGAGGCTGTTGAAATTTTCTGACTTTTCCTAAATACCCAAAGCCCTCCCTTTAGGCCTAAAACCGGGCTTTAATACTAACTGTCAAAGGAAATTTGCACAGTTTTAGTTTTTCTTGATTAAAAATCAGGTTATTTAAAATTTTGCAAAAAATTTTGCAGATTTGAAATGGCATGGTCAAGGGCTTTTCAAAAATGTATAATTTTTCATTGTTTGGACAATTTTTTTTTGGCAAACATTTTTACTATATAACTGGATTTTGCGATCAAAAATTCAATTTTTGCAAATTTGCTAAATTTTTTGCAGATTCTAAAAGTAGAGCACAAGAGCTTTCCAATGATGTATCATTTGTCATATTTGGACATCAAACATGGGATTTAGAGGGGGGGGTCAACTTGACCCCCCCCCCCAGCATATCCTGGTTTTCAAGTACCCCAGCAGGGATAGGGTTAAAAGGAGAGTCTTTTAAATGATGAGGAAAGCTAAAACTGTATTAAGTTAGTGTCCATATCGGGTAGATGACTTTTAAAGGACGGAGTGACTTGTCCCACACTTTTATCACAGTTATCACAATCCTTCTTCTCCTCCTCTCTCCCTTTCCCCTCCTCTTCCCAGGCTGTTATACCCAGGTGGGAGGTAAAGTTGGACTTAGGGGCGGAGCCGTTGGATCCAGGGATGGGCGGAGCTTTTCGATGTATACATTTCCTTGCACTTCGAGGGGTGATGTATTGCACTGATTCCTCCTGCGGCAGGGTGTACAACGGGTTCCATTCTAGATTAGTTCCACCTGTACATAAACAGTTATGTATAAACTCGTATCAACGTNCCCCCAGATCTAGGGAAATAAGATAAAAATTTCGCATTTCTATTGTTTAAATGTTTACTTCTTAACAAAATACGCTGTACCCCTGATTTTTTAAAGAAAAAATTAAATTTAACATCTTAGATTAACATTATACATAAAAATATTCCTGAACTGGATAAAAATTATAAAAAAAAATATTGTACCTAGTTTTCCTAGTGGATCAATGCCTGTTGTTGAACGTAGTTTAATTTGAAGATTTATCAGCTGTTCTCTCTTCTTCTCATAGCTGGACTCCGCTAGGGCAGAAATCCACTGATTCATGGATCTGGAAAGTGTTCACTGTAGACCGTGTTTTAAATTGCGGATTTTTTCAATGATTGATGCGTGGATTTCATGACGAATCTAACTCTAGTTCTAATTTGAAATTATTAAAATTAATTTAATTTGTCACATTTTTGGGAAACTGAAGCATAGTAAAAATGTAAAAAAAAAGTGAGAAAATGTAGAATTCGAAATATGAAACTTATTTTCTTCAAAAAAGAGCCCCCCCCCCCCTCTTCCCATGAATAACTGATCTTGTCCCAATTAAGATGAATAAAATTACCTCAAATTTTCTGCGACAAAACAATGTTTCTCCTCGGCCCCCTCTTGAATCTGGAAGATGATACAGAACAAGAATATGTCCGGGTCCTCAGCCTTTAAAAAAATGTAATAGGTTTGTAAAAAATTGAGAAGGAAAATTATTTATGTGGGATTGTATACGTCCTTGAAGAACGAGTCAGAGCCTCTGATTTGGAACGGATTTTCGGTTTTTGGTCATTCAAATTATCAATGAAAAGTTTCCGATCTAAAATCTAAAATCATAAATCTTGAATCATGTTTGTAGCAAATTAAACTATCAAACATCCAAACTATCAGTGTATGTAAGTAGATATTCTTACAATCTAAAAACGAGAATCGGATCAGATTTGAGGTTCTGGCATCAAATAAAATACTGTTATTAAAAGACACCCTGTAATTTTATTCATTTGTTCTCATCATTTCCTACGAACCGGATCGTAGGAATCTCCATCGCAATATCTCAGTTTCTAGAACTCCCTGTATAAAAAACCAGAGGGGGGGGGGATAAAAATCTTTAGCGCGCGCAAAATAATTCGATTGTTTTCTCCGTGCTTAGGATCCATTTAAATTTGATGCGGATTCGGATTCTGGATCCGCATTGAAAAAAATGGATCCAGATCCGGATCCATGTCATTTCTTTAAGATTTACTGAATAATTTTAACAAAAATAGTTTTCAAATTTTGTGTTTTATTTTTTTTCGCTTAATTTTATCCTAAAACCTGATGAATTATAAGGAATCATAAGGAAATTAAATCTGAAAAAGAAGTCCCGCTATGGACCCCCCAGACCGCCATTCAGAAATGAGGAAATTTTTATACTCTCTTTTTTTTCAAAAGATCAGATTTGGGTTTTAGGAGTAAAAAGTTTTTTTTTTGTAGTTTTTGGTTGATATTTTACCCCTTGGATCCGGATCCGTGGATCCGCATNAGTAAGCTGTTTGTACTCATCATTTTGTACATGGATCTTAGATGTAACACATGGATATAATTGGTCATGTGGCCGCAGCACCCGGCACCCTAGCCAGTCATAGCCGCAGCGCTCGGCCCCCCTAGCCTATCCTAGACGCAACGCTCGGCCCAGAAATTGTCTTAACCTTACTTAACCCTAAAAGAATACAAATAAATAATAATAATTTTGCTGAAAATTAGTGGTCCTGTACAAAATTAACATACCTTTTAAACGAGTATTTGAGAATAGTTTAAAGGGCGAGTGAATTGGTATTAAACCTTGAAAGTTTGCTGCTGAAGATTGAATCCGCCTGAGGTTTTAGGACATTTATACGACAAACGTCCTTCCCAGTCCGCTGTTTTAGATGACAAGGAGGACAGCACCTCGGCCTCGTTCCATTTCACCATCTTAGAAACATGTACTAAATCGCATTAGTTCAACTCCGTTTGTTTCAACAAAAGTCAACAATAAACATCTAAATGCGCCTAGAACAGATTAATGCCGCGGAGTTATACCTAATTTTTTTATTTTTTATAAATCAATTAATCGTTATAAAAATCATTAATCATATTATTAGGAATGTACGAAAACATTATTTAATGAATCATTAGCGTACACGAGGGGAGGCGGTGGAAAAAGTTCCTTCCCCTTTCTCTTAAAATCCCCATGAAGACGGGGGGACCATGAAACTACATTTGGGGGCTAGGGGTGGTGGAGAATAAAGAGGAGGGAGGACTAATTTCGACTGATAATTGTCTTCAGGACTTTAGAGAGTAATACGAACTATGCTTATACAGAGGGATTATGTTTACTTCTTAACAAAATACGCTGTACCCCT
>NW_019398452.1:0-10823 GCF_000591075.1 Eurytemora carolleeae
ATATCTTGGCTTCTGTCTATATATTCGATATATATCTTGGCTTCTGTCTATATATTCGATATATATCTTGGCTTCTGTCTATATATTCGATATATCGTCTGTGTCCGACACTCTGTTCGATATATCTTCTGTCTGTGTCTGTTACTCAATTCAATATATCTACAGTCTGTGTCTGTCACTCAATTCAATATATCTTCTGTCGTGTCCGTCACTCAATTCAATATGTCTTCTGTCTGTGTCTGTCACTTACTTTGATATATCTGAGCTTCTGTCTGTTTTTCATTTATTTGGATATATCTGGTCTTCTGTCTGTCTGTCACTTATTTGGATATTTCTGGGCTTCTCTCTGTTTGTCACTTACTTTGATATATCTGAGCTTCTTTCTGTTTGTCACTTATTTTGATATATCTGGGCTTCTGTCTGTCTGTCACTCATTTGAATATATCTGGGCTTCAGTCTGTTTGTCACTTATTTTGATATATCTGGGCTTCTGTCTGTCTGTCACTCATTTGAATATATCTGGGCTTCAGTCTGTTTGTCACTTATTTTGATATATCTGGGCTTCTGTCTGTCTGTCACTCATTTGAATATATCTGGGCTTCAGTCTGTTTGTCACTTATTTTGATATATCTGGGCTTCTGCCTGTTTGCCACTTATTTTGATGTATCTGGGCTTCTATCTGTCTGTCACTCATTTTGATATATCTTGGCTTCTGTCTGTTTGTCACTCATTTAGATATATCTGTCTGTAGCTTCTATCTGGTCGTCACTCAATTAAATTTATCTGCCGTTTCTGTCTGTTTGTCACTTACTTGGATATATCTGGGCTTTTGTCTGTCTGTCACATATTTGGATATACCTGGGCTTCTGTCTGTTTGTCACTTATTTGCATATATCTGGGCTTCTGTCTGTCTGCCACTTTTTATATTTCTGGGTTTTATTATTTTTATTATTGTTATTATTAATGCTCAATTATCTGTCTGATAAGAAAACTTGAAATATTCCAGAATAAACCAAATTTTTCG
The DNA here is from genome assembly GCF_000591075.1 of Eurytemora carolleeae. Lineage (NCBI taxonomy): Eukaryota > Metazoa > Arthropoda > Copepoda > Calanoida > Temoridae > Eurytemora > Eurytemora carolleeae. The sequence continues at coordinate 1,025 of NW_019398452.1, forward strand.
TATTTCGCGTTTGTCATTCATTTTTGTTATAACTTTGCTCTAACTTTAAATTTATTAACATGAATTTTTTTTAGAAATTTTGATATGATGCTTTATATCATAAACAGAATTTCGAAACTTGTTTGTATGTTAATTCATTTTTTTAAATATCCGACATACTGCCAGGTCATATTCACTAAAGTAAATCATGAAAGATTGCAATATTGCAATATTGCAAACTTACTTACTAGAACTCCTTTTATGTAAAAGTTATTGGAAAGAAGAAAAAATGTAATTACTAATAAGTGTAACTGGATAGATTTGCTATTCTCATACTTGTACTTTAAATCAAAACTATAGGAGCTACGAGATCACTAAGTGGTACAAGTAATGTCCCAAAACTATAGGAGCTATGAGATCACTAATTCGTACAAGTAATGTCCCAAAACTATAGGAGCTATGAGATCACTAATTAGTACAAGTAATGTCCCAAAACTATAGGAGCTATGAGATCACTAAGTAGTACAGGTGATGTCGCAAAAATATAACCTTCGGTCTAGTTGACAATGTATTGCAGATAAATTTATTACTGTCAAAATTCGGCGCAACGTAATTTCTCCAGAATCCCCTGTTCTAAATAAATGCTTTTAAGTTTTAAAATTCCACGTGTTTATCAGTTTACTTGACATATCTAAAGTAGATCCTCCAAATGGAAGGAGGTGGGGGGGGGGGGGGTTACAGTACAGAGTACATATATAGTTTTATGGTTTATGTAAGGTTTAACATTTTTTGGGCCTGATGATAAACAAAATTATGTTGTTACATCTATATATAAGGTTGTCTTGATAACATATTATTACATTTTATAAAGGGGTTGTATCAACTTGAACGTACATCTTTTTACTAAACTTCTTTTTATTCAATATTATCGTATTGAAAATAAGATTAAAGATGAAATGAAACTACCGGAGCTTAATGTTGGGCTTGAACCTGAAATGACCTGCTAATTACATATATAAGATTTATGGAACTCTAGTAGCCAGAAACAGATAAGAGGGGTAGAGAGGGGGGAGGAAATAGAAGGGATGGGGGGACAGAGATGTGGTTAAAAAGGAACAGGGGAGTAAAGTATGGATGAAGGGTAGATAAAGCTACCACTAGACTGTACCAGTTACAACCATTATTTTGTTGGACACGGAATATAGGTTTTCAAATTGTAGAAACTACTTGCTTTGTTTTAAAGGATTAAAAATAGAACCGAATCCAATTTTTAAAATCTCTCTCAACTGTTATCACTTGCTACGTGATGTTTAAAGGGTTGAATTATTATATTGAAAGGAAAAGAAAGTACAAGACCAATCTTAATTCTTTCGTTTCCTTTTTCTGATGGTGCCTTTTTATTGCATTTTCTCCTTTTCATCTCTTTCTCTCTGTTTGTTCTGTCCGATACACAAGAGTACCCTTTAAACCTTTGTGGGTTAAAAGATGAATGAGAAATCCTCATTGTTCTAGCTGAAAATTGAGGTTTCTCCGGAACGGTTACTCTCGGATTTGTGCTTCAATGACATTGAAGTAAATAGAGGAGCAACTAAGTCACAAAGTCGCAACAGTAATATCAATTGAATTTGACCATCTCCTCCTGGTTAGTTCACAGTGCACTCCTGTATGTCGAGTTCATTAGCGCCTAATCCAATCAGGGTTCAGCCATGTGTTTGTTGTCTCTTATGAACCAATAGAAATTGTATGGCGGTAACATCTATCTTTCTATCTATCTCATTATCAAATCAGAGATATGAATCCTTTAATATGAGCTATCAGTAAATGGAAATATTTACTTCTACTGAAACTATGGTGAGTGATACACCTAGTCACTGCAAACTAAACAGAGGTCGAAGGTAGACCTCATTGTTCCTGTACCATTTTAGTCACAATTATGAGATACGCAAAGATATTGAGTTTTTGCCACAAGCTCAAGCTTTCTTATCCCAATATCTGTGCAACCTGAAGATGTAAACCTTTGATGTTTCAAACTTAGATTTTTGGATCAAAAATAATTCACAGTTTGAAATATCAAAGGTCTACGACCATGGGTTGCGAAGATATAGGGATTAGAAATCAGAGTTTGTTGCAAAGACTTAATTCCTTTATTCAATTTCATACAGCCATAATCAGACAGACCCGGAAATAATTAAAAATTAATTTGCATTTTTTTTTACAAATATGTTAATGAACGATAATAACAAAATAACCCTAGTCCTGCCAATTCCAAAATGTGGTCTGCCTTCATTATTCATTTAAAATTACCAGAGATATATGGGTGAAGTCTGATTAACTGTCAATTTCTTTCTGGTTATGACTGATTAGATACAGGGTGTCCCACGAAACATGACATTTGGTGAATAGTTTTAAATGTCTTATTCCATAATTTGTTAAGTTGTTTGATACCAAAGATGATGATAAGAAATACTAAATGGCAGTAATACTATAGTAAAATTGATTTCAAGCAAATATATATTTGAATAAAAGAAGATTTGCTTAAACAAATTAACTACTAAAAGTCTTAAGTAACTAATAAAACTATTCACCAACTGTCATGTTTCGTGGGACACCCTGTATCTAATACAGTCGATCTTTTATAAATCTGCAGATTAATTTAATATTCGATAACCCGCAGTGTAATTGCACCCTGAAATAATGTACCCACAGTGGATATCGAGTTCAAGCTCCGGGCCATGTGAAGTGTTTATTGACTCTGACAAAATCAATAATAAAAAACATGTACCTAGTGTGTACTGTGTGTACACAGAGATATTGTTTAGTTCTAAAAAAAGAACAAAGGTGGCGTTGTCTACTCATGTCAGAGTTAAACTGATAGATGGTGTTTCATGAGTCAGAATATATACTGATAAATTAGAAACATAATCAGACAGCAGACATGGGAAGGAGACGGGGGGGAGGGGGTTAGAGGGGGGGGGATCAATAAAAAGGCTTTCACTTGACTGATCTTGACAAAGCTGGAAAAAGATTCATTTGTCAAGGTTTATCCATCAGAAAAATATTGGAAAAAAAGAAAAATTATCCTTGGGGAGTTTTTAAAACCTTATTCCCCCTCCCCCTCCCTTACACCCCATTCTTCTTGCTCCTTATTTGAACATTAAAGAAAGTGACCCCCAAAGTTGGAGTTTTGAACGTCGTATTTGCGCTCAAACTTAGGATTTACAGATCTTTAAAAAGTTTTTTTATGTCTCAAATAATTCCGAAAGAAGCTTTCAACAACACTGCATACTCAGTTCAATTACCTTACACTACCTTTAAAATTTCATGAATTCGGAGAACCCCTCTCCCACCTTGAACCCCTCCCCCACCTTGAATGCAAATATAAAGTAGTAGTCTCGGTTTGTAAGTTTGTATGTCCGATCATAACTTAAGAACCCCTGGACTGATTCGCCTAAAATTTTGATTGAGGAACTCGGGAGAACGACGAGAATGGTTAGACAATTCTAAATTGAGTCGGTCCACTTTTTAACGGGAAAATCCAGGCAAAGCGGGGTTCCAAAACTAGTATTTACATAGAGATATGTAATTCGACGGTCGATAAAATTCATATCAGTGAAAAAGTAACTCTGTTTTGTTTCTAAACAGCAGAATGTACACCGGTAGCCTTAATACGTTTATCTCAGTAAACATCAGGAAAATGTCGTTGTTTTTCTATTTAAAGAAGAGATAAATTCTGTCAATTTTTCATCCTTGTCTTTGCTTTATAAATTCGCAAGTCCATTACACCTTTTTTAAAGAATGCGTGTGTGGTTAAAAAAGTGAAGCGTGGAATATTTAGCATGTTGAGCGGTCTAAAGAGCGGTGTATGAGCAGGACTGCTCTTTTATTTCAGCTGTATCTATTAGCCAGTGGGATTCAGACGACATCAAGGTTTACAAGTTCTAAAAATTAAAAACATTTTTGCTCTCCCCCCCCCCAAAAAAAAAGGTTGTATTTTATTAATTAGATAGTTAAGGAATTAAGTTTTTGCAACAAACTCTGATTTTCTAATCCCAATATCTTTGCAACAAACCTTTGATATTTCAAACTTAGATTATTGGTCTAAGAGAATTTATAGTTTGAAATATCAAAGGTCTACAGCATTGAGTTGCAAATATATAAAAATTAGACAATCAGAGTTTATGACATTGTGTTAAAAATAGGTTAGTAGGTTTAGTAAAATTTATCTCTGTTACCTTTTTGTATTTTCTCTGAAAAGTATCTAAAATGCAGCTGCAGCTGCACTAAAAAACGTAAGTGTGCTTTTAAAAACTAAAAAATTGATATTCCATAATGGGATAAATGCAACTAAATTTTACAGGATTAAATTATTAAATTTGAACATTTTTGAATTGATAAAAAAATTGAGCTCATTAGTTACATCAAAACTGTTAAATACATGTCAAAACCATGTAATTATACTGCTGCAGTTATAATTTTAGAACCGTTCATAAAGGTGGAGAAGGGGGGGGGGTTGATATCAAAAGTTTTCATAAAATTGACAAAATTGACTGTTTTCATTAATACTTTACCCAACTTTGCTTTTTGGATCTTAAGCATTTTTTCAATCCACAATTTCTAACCAGAGCCAACCAAATTTATTAAAAATCGAGACATAGTTGAACCGCGTAGACTAAATTCAACCACTTCTCTATACATGACAAGCGAACTCACTTAACTTATTTTACGCTGTTCAATTATGCCTCTCTAATTATTAAATCTGAGCTGAAAACTTTAGAATGGTGGATATCGGGATTAACGCTTAATTTACTCTTTTTCTTAATCTCCAGATTAAATATTGCTTGTTCTCCTCATGAACTTAATCTCCAGATTAATTAACAGAGCGGGATTAAGGATATCCCATTCTAAAGTTTTCAGCTCTGGTTCCACAGATCAGAATTAATAAATAGAGAAATAAATGTATGCTGAGATAATTTAACTTTTTCCCGTCGTTGAGAGTGGACTAATATACCTAGCTAAACTGATTCTCGCTATCCATTAAATCCTACCTCTGATTAATCTGTATAATTGTTGATGCATCTGGGTGGTTGGATATTTATTTATCTGTGTATGGATACAGATGACACGGAGTCATCTGTGGTCAATATTGACACAATAAAACTCCCTTGAAAAATGATTACAGTAAAAAAGAGGAAATGTGAATTGCACAAAAAAGGAGAAAAATTAGAAATAGATCGTGTGAAAATGAAATTAACAATTTATTTGTCAAAATAGGGAATTTTATATTGTGCCGCGCTTTCAGTTTCAACTGTGAACAGTGCCAAATTTTTAAGTGAGAATGTGCCAATATTTCCAGTGAAAATGTGCCAATATTTCAAGTAAAAATGTGCCTATATTTAAGTATGTGATTGCTCGTTTTGCAGCTGAAATTTGCCGGTATTTTAGTTTAAGTTGCATTTTCATTAAATTTCTATTAAAACTGATAAATTTCACCGATATTGCAATGTCTTGCATGGTATAACAACAGGGTGTTTAAAATACGGGAAATAAGGGTCTACGGACTCGTTTGCAATCAGATTTTCAAAAGTGAGACCATTTTTAAAATCTACGTACAATTTCCAATTTAATGAGTCTAAAGGAATTGAGTTTTTTCCACAATCTCAAATCTTCTGATCCCAATATCTTTGCATCCTGATGGTGCAAACCTTTGATATTTCAAACTTAGATTATTTTATCTATAAGTATTAATAGTTTGAAATATCTAAGGTCTACGACATTGGGTTAGAAAGATATAGAAATTAGAAAATCAGAGTATGTGGCAAAAACTCAACTCCTTTAGGCAACTGTTAACTATATTTAGGCTTTGCTAGTATTTACTGAAAAAGGACCCCACATCAAAATAAATTAACTTGCTGATAAGAACAAATTCTGACATGGTTTAATAGCTCCTACTTCTTTTATTGGCGATCTATTAAGAAAGTTATTAAATGCCAAAAATTAAATATAAACTATCCTTATTATCTTATATTGATTCATTGATTGGATGCATTATAAATGTTGGTTAGATATATGAGGGGGGGGTGTCCGAAACGCTTAACTTATCTTGTGCATCCTTATAATTATTCCAATTGCAATGTTGCACAAACATGTTTGGCTATAATTTGCACGAATCTCTGAGTGTGTTCTGTAATCCTGATTGATTTTAGCAGATTTGCGCTGTGTTAAGGTGAAGGAGGCGGGTTTTCGAGCTCCAACTCTTCGGTCTTGTTCTGCAATCCTAGCAGCAGACTTTTCCTACTGTACAGATTGTGCAGTCCTCCTCCACAACACACGCTCGTAAAAAATACCTACTTGCAAATTAAATGGCAAAAACTAATTGAAGTGTGCGCAAAATATTATTCATAAGTTGTTCCCAAAACTTCTAACCAACAAATTTCTCTCAACAAAAGTAAAAAAACAATGTTTTTCAATTGTTTTAAATTTTTCTTGAAATTTTCTAAAAAAAGTTTGTTTCTTGTTTTAAACAATAAATTGAGTAATTACATAATAAATGCACTGTAAAAAATGCATATTCGAATCCTAATCCTCACAAGCTTAAAGTAAATTTAACCATTTTTCGATTTAAAAATGAGGTCTGAGCTAACAGCGAGAGAACTCGGGGTCACCAAAATGTAGCGATGTTTAAATGACAAGAGAAGTAAACAGACTGAATATTTATTATGTAAACGCAGTATTTATACCAGATGCATTTTCTAAACAATAATAAACAAATGCATAATCTAAACAATAACAAACAAATTGTTGTGAACTGTATTCCTGGAATCCAGGGGCGCCACAATGGCATAAATATTTTTAAAACGTGTCAAGCAGATTTTGAAACCTTCAGCTTTCAATTACAAGTTTCCAGCGAACAAAAGCTTTCGCATTTTTCGCGAAAATAATTTAAGCGAAAAAAATGTGAAAGCGGAGCGAAACTTTGCGAAATATAATTTCGCGGAAACATATGTGTTGTAGCTTCAACAATTAATTGTGCAAAAAAAAAACTTGTGGAATTCTCTTCTCTGTGACTCAGCATAAGAAGAATTATTAAATCATAATTAATAATTTCTCTCACTTTAGTTCAATAAAACAAGTTTGATGAGAATTTGATTTATTTATGTACATAAACACCTCACATGTGACTAAAAGGTATCAAGCTCTCAAGCACAAATCGATGAGAATTTTGCCAATTACTTCTTAAAACCCATAGATAACAACAATTGCTTTATAGTTCTAAAATGTACATGTAAAGGACTACAGAAAAGTTGGAGTTAGAGCGGTAAAATCAAAGCCCAAGTAGTTGGGACACTTTAAAGTCAACCCTGTCTTAAAAATTGATGCCACTTTTTATAAGCATGGGCTGAATCTATGTAATCTACCTTTCTTGTACCAGTTGTTAGATAGATAGAGAGATAACGTTTATTTCTAAAATACATGTATATATGTGTATACAGAACAAATTTACAATTTACAAATTGATAATTATTTATAGTTCACGTTTAACCCGTTTAAAAAGATGCTCACCCGATTAACAAGGGTACCTTTGGCACCTTAGTCTGAAATATGTGATAGATGTTTTTGTTTTTCTACCTGAAAATGATAATTTTCAAGTGTGTTTTCTTTATGAAAGTGTTTTTTGCAGCATAGATACAACACTATTAAGGAAAGAAATATATATGACGGCGTACAACTCTCTGAATATATATGACGGCGTACAACTCTATGAATATATATGACGGCGTACAACTCTATCAATATATATGACGGCGTACAACTCTATCAATATATATGACGGCGTACAACTCTATGAATATATATGACGGCGTACAACTCTATGAATTTATATTAAGGTGTACAACTCTATGAATACATATGACGGTGTACAACTCTATGAATATATATGACGGCGTACAACTCTATGGATATATATGACGGCGTACAACTTTATGAATATATATGACGGTTTACAACTCTATGAATACATATGACGGCGTACAACTCTATGAATATATATGACGGAGTACAACTCTATGAATATATATGACGGCGTACAACTCTATGAATATATATGACGGTGTACAACTCTATGAATACATATGACGGCGTACAACTCTATGGATTTATATGACGGCGTACAACTCTCTGAATATATATGACGGCGTACAACTATATGAATATATATGACGGCGTACAACTATATGGTAAATAAGACGGCGTACAACTCTATGAATACATATGACGGCGTACAACTCTATGAATACATATGACGGCGTACAACTCTATTAATATATATGACGGTGTACAACTCTATGAATACATATGACGGCGTACAACTCTATGAATACATATGACGGCGTACAACTCTATGAATATATGGGGGTCATTTAAGAAGACTAAATGATGTCTCTACAGTCGCAGAACTGGGAAATCCTGCTGAATTGTATTTTCTGGTTTCAATTTATTCACGAAACCTCTCTCGGGCCCAAATATATATATATAGGCTCAAACAATAAGAATGCAGTCCTGTAACGACCATATTTCAATGAAAACCCCAAATCAGATATTCGGGTCGTAAGTGTCCAGTCATCATCGATCATAAAATTCTTATTCTTTATGCTTTTCCCTGTATTTCAATATATTACGAACGCGCTGTAAAACAAATATGTAACAAACTCTATAATTCAGAATTTGTCATTCAATTCAAATTTTTTACTTTTTCTGAAATTTCTTTCCCCTTTTTTGTGTTTGTTTGCACTAATATGGCAAAAAAAGTCCTCTTGAAAATTTCAAAGTTAACATTTTTAATTTTTATTAAAAAAACTCCATTTAATTAGTAATTAAAAAATATGAATATTTAAAAATCTATCAAATTGAGAATAAAAATGAGAATTGTGAACGAACAAATGGAATTAGAGACAGAATAAAAACTATAATCTCTATGTAGCGCATCAATCGAATTCACTTTTTATCCGATCCGCGCATCAAATATATCCCTGCTCGCTTCACTGATATTCAAATAATTTGCTTAACATGCATATTTAAGCCTTGTACCCCCCCCCCCCCAATTCACCCATTTGCATATACCCTATCCCTATTTTCCATTCATCTACCAATTGTTCTGCCATCAATACATCTTCCACCCCCTCCTTCAATATATTTGCAAATAATCCTCTTAACACAAATTCTGCAGTACTTACCCATTGCCCTCTAATTCTATCCTCATACCTCTTCTTTTATCTTGGGGGTTTCGCCATCCCATCCTCTTCTTTCATCTTGGGGGGGTGTTCACCATCCCATCCTCTTCTTTCATCTTGGGGGTTTTCACCATCCCATCCTCTTCTTTCATCTTGGGGGTTTTCACCATCCCATCCTCTTCTTTCATCTTGGGGTTTTCACTATCCCATCATCTTCTTTCATCTTGGGGTTTTCGCCATCCCATCCTCTTCTATTATCTTGGGGTTTTCACTATCCCATCCTCTTCTTTCATCTTGGGGGTTTTCACCATCCCATCCTCTTATTTCATCTTTGGGTGTTTCACTTTCCTATCCTCTTCTTTCATCTTTTGGGTTTTCACCATCCCATCCTTTTGTTTTATATTGGATCTTTTGGAAAATTCGTAAAAAAAAGTTTTTTCAAGTTCGCTCGGAAGATTTGAAATTGAACGATCGTTTTTTTCATTTCTCAAAACGATAAAAAACGAATAAAAAAACGGGGGTTTTAATTAAGATATTTTGCATGACCTATCCTTAATAAAATCATACTTATAACATATCATATTTTCCTT
>NW_019398452.1:11363-11836 GCF_000591075.1 Eurytemora carolleeae
GGGCGGGAGGGGGGGGGTCGATTAAGTTGTCTGATGCAAGAGGAAGCAGAAGGGAATTAAAGAACCATTTTGGGAAAAGCATTTAGATTTAAATTTCAACATGCAAAACAAAATTGTACTCTGTAAAGTGGCAGTACATAAGTGTAATTTAACCCAGTAAACTAGTGTTATATATACCAGTACACCAGTGTAATATATACTAAAGTACACTAGTGTAATATATACTAGTACACAAGTGTAATATACCAGTACACTAGTGTAATATATACTAATTATTACAATACCAACTGTATAATATATAATAATTGTACTCTGTAAAGTGTGTAATATAAGGAAATAATGGATACAATTTTAGCACATTGTGTGTACTACTGGCAGTACATTAGTGTAATATACCAGTACACTAGTGTAAAATATACCAGTACACCAGTGTAATATATACCAGTACACTAGTGTAATATATACCAGTACAC
>NW_019398453.1:0-12729 GCF_000591075.1 Eurytemora carolleeae
AAATAAAAAAATAATTAACATTAAATTATAAAACAACGATGATAATAGAGGAACATACTAATTTTTTTAAAAATGATTATCTAATTAGGTTTCAATGTGTCTTCAGTGCTATCTATCGATCATCATTCTATCTATCTATCTTTAAAAAAATCCACCAATAGGAGAAAAATAAAGAAATTTAGCGGCGATATCAAATGGACAGTATTACTACTAATCATACTAGGGTGGACTATACCCAGTGTAGAGTCGACCCAGAACATTTTATGCAACAAATACAGCCTGGCAAGGTCACAGTGTGCATGAAACCAAGCTTTATAAAATTTTGGTTACTATAATCTTTATTTATAAATAATAGGTTACACTTGTGTTTGGTCATTAATATCGTGTTGTTTAACTAAAAAAACTAAATATGTTTTATCTGCGCTGGAAAAATTTCTGCAAATACGCGACTAACTCTTGATTAAAAATCCTATTTTTCAAAAAAGTAAATTTTTGACATTTTTCTATTTTTTCGGTGTTAATTTTTTAAAATGTCAAGTGGAAAAGTTCTGAAATTATATATCTTTTTTAAAATCTATAAGAAACAATGATGAATATTCTTTTATACGTGGAAATTTAAAAACTGTAGCAGCAAGACAACTGCTTTTAAATCGTTAAAGCAGAAAAACCACTGAAATTTCTCACAAATTTGACAAATTCTTAACAATCGTGTTTCTTTGGTAAAGGATTGAACAGCCTTTCTAAGGCAGTAAAGTTGCCAAGCTGTATATATCGTAAGAAGTTTTGATTGGTCAATCGAAATTTATAAAATCGAAATTTATAAAATCGAAATTTATAAAATCGAAATTTATAAAATCGAAATTTATAAAATCGAAATTTATAAAATCAAATTTATAAAATCAAAATCTATAGACTTGATCAATTTTATCATATGTGTACACTGCACAGTGATCCGAAGGTTGCAATTTTGCACTGAGACATTTAGACAACTCTGAAAGTTAGTCCTCAAATTTTAAAGTGTCGCAAGTCGCAACGCCTTGGTCTTTTAAATTGCATTGAGCTTGTTTCTAGCTTAAGTACGTTTAAATGGAGTAATTTGTAAAACACTGTTATATTTTTGCAGGTTCGATTTCTATAAATTGAAGAAAAAAAAATACCTTATTAATTAAATCCCCCCCCCCTAGTTTTGCACATTTTTTGCATAGCACTCGTTGAAGGAAGGTATATTGTTCCGTAATACAATTTCATTTAGCTGGGACAAATTCCGAGCCGGTATATATATCACACTTATATCCGGATAGCTTTGAAAATGATAGATTTTTAGGATGGCGTCAACTTTTAAAGGGACCGTTCACTTATTTGGATAATTTCATGGTAAACTAATAAGTCTATTAGCTGTTCTTGGGTATTAGTCTTATTTTTCAAAGCTATAATGACCGGAGAAAAAGCCATTATCGTTTAGAATTCCAGTGGAAAAGTATGATTGCAGATATCTTGCATAAACACTATTTAAACATTTTTTCAGTAGCAACAACCCAATAAAATATAAAATTGTCATATTTTAATGCCATCATGTGGCAGCCATTATATTATAAAATATAAAAACTTTTGATTTTAGAATAGCAAACAAATACACGATTTTAGTGTTAAAACATGATTTCACAAATTATAAGGTTTACATAAAGACGACTTTATCTCTCAGACAAACCGGTTCTTAGATTCCAACTCTTCAATAAATCACGGGGATTCCTGGGGACGACGTAGGGAAAATGTATCAAACCGTCAAATGTTTAAAATAAGTTATATTTTGAAAATAGACAATTTAAAAATAATTTTGAAAAAAATTAAAGCTATCTACAATTAACTATTAGATACTATTCACTCTAAAAGTATAGCATGATCCGTCCGAGACGGTACAACATGTACTGTACATGCATTCAGTCGTACTGTCTAGTCTGGACTTCCCTGTGTGGAGTCGACCTATCTCGTTTTATGCGACAAATGTAGGCTGGCAAGACCACAGTGCACTTTAGATCATTTGTACAAGTACAAGTCATAGTACAAATAAAAATGAAGCGGAGTTTTGAGTGCATAGTTGGTTAAGATCAAGGTATTAATGCAAGGAAAGTTAGTTCAGAGGTGTACGCATTTTTTGTACTGCAGTTTACTGTCTTTGGGCGGAAAAGTAAACACCAGACAGATGTCACAGCCTGAACATGGAATCCATCTAATAATAAATAATCTATGAAATATTCTGGTCATAGGAAATTATTATGTGAATTTTCAAAAATTATTGGTTTCAATATGTATGCAGAGTATACGCGACCGCAATTAACTTTCCTTGCATTAGTTCCTTGGTTAATATCAAGGTAAGGTAAGGCCATAAGAGAATTGTGTACTCAGCTAAATTAATTCATTATTATTAAATATTTAAAATTCATGTCGAAACTGCAAATTATTGTTTTGGCAAAGGCTTAATTAAATGGAATCTAATTATCAGACCACTAAGCCAGTTTTTAGCCACCGAAACCGAGTTCATAGTGTATTCCAGAATAAATTTGTGAACAGTAAATGAATTCTCTTATAGCCCACCGTTGGTTAATTTACTTTGATAGAAGTTAATTTGTTTTACTTTAACATTATTAGTCTGTGCAACCTGTTCCTTTGCAGTATATTGCTTTAACCATCATGAATGAATAAATGGAAAGAAATTACATGCTGCGGTATTAATCATAATTTCTTCACAAGCACGCTGCGGTATTAATCATAATTTCTTCACAAACACACTGCGGTAATAATCATAATTTCTACACAAACACGCTGTTGTATTAATCATAATTTCTTCACAAACACACTGCGGTAATAATCATAATTTCTTCACAAACACACTGCGGTATTAATCATAATTTCTTCACAAACACACTGCGGTAATAATCATAATTTATTCACAAACATGCTGTACAAATTTTCAAAACTTGAGATAGATTTTTGTAATAACTTTTCTTGGCTTTTCACATTCAATGAGAACCAAATAGTAGATAAGTTAATGTAACTGAATTATAGGGTTTCTAATAAAAATAATTGTTGAAGACAAGAGTATTGATTTAAGAATATAAATTTTATGTCAATAAACTAAAATAGGTAAAAAAAACGGAGGCTGTATTGCATCAACTGAAAAAATTGTTAATTCCAAAATATATTTTTTCCCCAGAAAGCAAATAGATTAAAACCATGTATTTAGCTAATTTTCAGTTTTAAGTATATAATGTGAATTGATGCAAATATTTGTTCTGTGGCGTGGATTAGCATTTTAGAAAATTTTGCGGCGTGTATTAAAGTCTCCCTCTGTGGTTTAGACTATTTTTCATTTCTTCTGTCCCTACCGTATAATATATATAATATATATACAGGGTAGTATCCCCAGAAATCTAATTTCTTTAAACCTGCACTGTAATGGAGTAATTTACAGATATATATTTTATTTGGAAAAATGCTTTACATTTAATTCTAAACCTTCTGCCCCGTCATGTTTTCATAACATTGTTCTGATATGGTGCAAGTGGAACCAGGAAATTTGAAAAATTTGTGGGGCTTTGCGGCCCCTGAACCTGTACATAATAACTTATATTTGCGGCCCCTGAACCTGTCCATAACAGCACATATTTGCGGCCCCTGAACCTATCCATAACAGCACATATTTGCGGCCCCTGAACCTGTCCATAATAGCACATATTTGCGGCCCCTGAACCTGTTCATCATAGAACATATTTGCGGCCCCTGAACCTGTTCATCATAGCCCATATTTGTGGCCCCTGAACCTGTTCATAATAGCACATATTTGCGGCTCCTGAACCTGTTCATCATAGCACATATTTGCGGCCCCTGAACCTGTTCATCATAGCACATATTTGCGGCCCCTGAACCTGTTCATCATAGCACATATTTGCGGCCCCTGAACCTGTTCATCATAGCAAAATATTTGCGGCCCTTGAACCTGTTCATCATAGCAACATATTTGCGGCCCCTGAACCTGTCCATAATAGCACATATTTGCGGCCCCTGAACCTGTCCATAATAGCACATATTTGCGGCCCCTGAACCTGTCCATAATAGCACATATTTGCGGCCCCTGAACCTGTTCATCATAGCACATATTGAGTAGAAAATTGTTTTGCAGAACATCTAATAAAATATAATATATTCAAACAACTTAAAACCACATCTTTTAGAACTCATTCGAATTCTCCCATTTAATTATAATCGAAAATTTAAAAAAATCAACAAATTCTTTAAAAAATGAGATTTTTGTTCACAATGTTGGAGGCTTCTGGAGGAACACTTCTATCCTCCAGGACTGAGTAGAGAATCCTGAAAATTAAATAAAGGGACTGTACGCGTAATTTCAAGAGATTCTCAAAGCAAGGATGGCAATGTCCGATTCACAACGGAACCCTTAAAAGCTTTATCTGATCAAGTTTGAATTAGACATCAATGTTTTCGTTTCTATAAAACTGTTTATTTTTATTTGTGGTTTCTCTGCAAAAGTGATTTGTGCATTTCAAGCTTTTAAGAAACAATGGGAAAGTTCTCAGAAATAAACACTTTATATAGTAAAGAAAGAGACGTTATCTATTAAATTTTACTCTATCGGATTAAGGTTTCAAGGGTACCATTGTGAATCGGAACGGCAGTGCTATCTTAGCATTAAGAATAAATTTAACTTAATTTTTTTTGGTTCGTTGTTAGAAAAAATCCTAACATTTTGTTTGTAATATTAAACTCCTAGAATATATATATATATATATATATATATACTGAGATTGAACTACAGAAAACATTTTGAAATTACGACTTTTTTGTTAGAAATCAAGAACATAATTTTAGGGTCATCTGTTATCTCACAAATCTTAACATCCCTAAAATTATTTTATTAATATCGATCAAAATGTTCGTCATTTTTAAATTATCAAATATTTAAGATTTGTTTACCTTTTTTTCAATATAAGATCGCAAAGTGCAAAAATATTCGTTAAAATTCTTAAACATTAAACTAGAAGTTTTGTTACCATTAAGATTTTGTGTTGTATCGCTGTTATCATTGTTGTTTAGTGGATGCTCTCCACTAGTATTTGTATCATCCAGTGGTCGATTTATGTCCATATCGCTTTCATTTACTAAGAAAATGTTCATAGAAAAATTGAATGGAGGTGCAAAAATCACGTGAATTAAGAAGGAAATTGAAGTTTTTTATTTTGGATAGAAAATAATGATAAAAAGTCTAACAAAGAAAGGCTTCAGAATTTTTGAACCCTCATTATCTTTTAAAAATTGTCGGATTTATTAGAAACTATGCAAACTTTGGTTTTAAAAAGATACAAAAACTTTTAAAATCGTACAAACCAGAAAACTGTAGAATGTAAGGACGACATTAAAAATCTTCAAGTGAATTTGATGTTTTTACAAACTAAATACTTTTTACATTATACGTATACAATTGCTGTGTATCATGTTAATTGTACTATTGTATCTTTAATGTTGCTGAATCAATACTGTACATAAAATTTAGATTACAAATATACCTGGACTGTACATTCTAGGAGGTTCCAAACTAGTTTCTATTATTGCTGTGCTGTACAAAGTAGAACTAGGGCCTAGACTGAAGGAAGGCAAAGAACCGGTTTCTGGTTTGGTTTGGTTGTCTAGGCTGAGGGGAGTTAAAGAACCGGTTTCTGGTTTGGTTTCTTTGTCTAAGCTGAGAGAGGGCAAAGAACCGGTTTCTGGTATGGTTAGGTAGTCTTGGCTCGTCTCGTTTACAAGAACAGGGATGCAGTAGGAATAGGACACCAGAAAAACGGTTGCCTGAACAAACAATTAAACTAGTTCATTTAAAAATAAATTTTCTGATGATTCAGGCTTTTAACTTCTCAAATTTTGGCTAAATTGATAGATATATGCTTTATTTTGAGGTGAGAAGACAAACTTATTTTTATTTTATGGTGACGATAGGAATCAGAATTAATAGAAATGGCGGCGGCGGTAACATCTATTTATCTACATATTTATCTCATCATCCACTTAGGATGAATCCTGAAATCAGTGCTTAACAGAAAACTGAATTGTGTCCTTAAAAACTGAATTGTGTCCTTAAAAACGGAATTGTGTCCTTAAAAACTGAATTGTGTCCTTAAAAACGGAATTGTGTCCTTAAAAACGGAATTGTGTCCTTAAAAACTGAATTGTGTCCTTAAAAACAAGGATGTGTTCATATCGCTCAAGCTGATTTAAATTCGGCCCGTTACTTTAAATTAACAAGAGCTGAAAACTTTAGAATGGTGGATATTGAGATCAATGCTTGATCTCCTCTTTTTCTTAATCTCAAGATTAAATAATGCTTGTTCTCCTCTTGTTAATAATCTCCAGATTAATTAACCGATCAGGATTAAGGATATCCCATTCAAAAGTTCCCAGCTCAGAGTTTACAGAGGCGCGAAGATTGATGGGAGATTTGTTTACATCTGACGTATTTTTTATCTTATAAACAGGGAAACAAGTGTAAGACGAAATCACTAAAATCTTAAATATTTTGTTACCACGATCTGATGGAGCTGATGTGATACTGCTGATTTCAACATGTTCGAGACCAAAGATTCATATTTTAATTATATTTCTAAAATATTTAAGATGAAATAAAGTAATGCTTAAGACCAAGGTACTAATGCAAGGAAAGTTAATTGCGGTCGAGTATACTCTGCGTACATATTGAAGCCAGTTCTCTCTGGGCGGAATTTGTAAACAAGAATAGATGCATCAGTGTTCGTCTAGTATCCGAGGAGGATTAAAGCATTTAATTTTGATAATTTTGAAAATTCAAATAATAGTTTCCTATGACCAGAATATTTCATAGATTATTTTGAGAAAATGGATTCCATGTCAGGCTGTGACATCCATCTTGTGTTTACTTTTCCGCCCAAAGACAGTACACTGCAGTACAAAAAATGCGTACACCTCTGAAATAACTTTCCTTGCATTAGTACCTTGCTTAAGACAAGATATGATGCACGTCAAACTAAAACACGACAAACTAAAGTAAATTGCACGTCAAACTAAAGTGAATTGCACATCAAACTAAAGTAAATTGCACGTCAGACTAAAGTAAATTGCACGTCAGACTAAAGTAAATTGTACGTCAAACTAAAGTGAATTGCACATCAAACTAAAGTAAATTGCACGTCAAACTAAAGTAAATTGCACGTCAAACTAAAGTAACTTACACGTCAAACTAAAGTAAATTGCACATCAAACTAAAGTAAATTGCACGTCAGACTAAAGTAAATTGCACCTACCCAAACTAAAGTAAATTTCACGTAAGATTTAAATCTTATGTTTTCAATCATAACTCCTCTTATTGAAGATTGAAGACATAATATTAAAATAAAGAAATGGATTCTAAACCAGACAGAAGAAGAACATTGTGATCTCGTAGCTCCTCCAGTACGCACATATTAGTAATTCAGAATGTTTTGTTCTTCTCAATAGCTCAACAAATTATATAAAAATATTTCATTCTTACCTGTAATTTCCTTTAGTTTAACGTGAAGGATACGAATAGAAAGGAGAGATGAACAAAAACCAAACACCTTGACCTTTAATCAAAACCTCTTCTATATAAAAAATACTAATAATCCTTTATAAAGTTCCAAATATCAAACATTAACTTCAATTTCATGCATAACACTGTCTGTGTCACACAGTCACACTACATAACCAAATCATTTCACCTTCGCAGGGATATATCATAACATTTATAATGATAATAATAATAATAATAACAATAATAAAAAAAATAATAATAACCCCTGTTAGTTATTTATTATAGATTAAAGTAATTATCTAATTTCTAAAACCAACCAAAATCAATCATCCAAAAATGTTTTAGCTTTCCACTTCGATTCATCCTTTCACCAACATATTAGAATGCTTTATACCTCTATTCATCTATGCATTATACTGTTATCTATATACCCATTTATACCTCTACTCATCCATGCATTATGCTGTTATCTATATACCCATTTATACCTCTACTCATCCATATTTCTTCTATATAATAAAGCTCCTTGTCCATATATATATATATAGCATATACATAATTATTTATTTTGGTGTATGTGTTCGCTAAAGCTGGCCGAACGGCCAACTGGACCTTAATTGCTGTACTTTTTTAAGCTATTGTTTTTAAGCTATTGTTTTTAAACAATTGTTTTTAGGTATTGTTTTTAAACTATTGCTTTTTAGGTATTGTTTTTAAGGTATTGTTTTTAAGGTATTGTTTTTAAGGTATTGTTTTTAAACTATTGTTTTTAAGTTATTGTTTTTAAGGTATTGTTTTTAAACTATTGTTTTAAAACTATTGTTTTTAAACTATTGTTTTTAAGCTATTGTATTTAAACTATTGTTTTTAAGTTATTGTTTTTAAGTTATTGTTTTTAAGTTATTGTTTTTAAGGTATTGTTTTTAAACTATTGTTTTTAAGGTATTGTTTTTAAGCTATTGTTTTTTAAGGTATTGTTTTTAAACTATTGTTTTTAAGGTATTGTTTTTAGGTATTGTTTTTAAACTATTGTTTTAAGTTATTTAGTATGTAAGGTCTTTAAACGCTATTGTAATAAATTTTGGGGCTATATTAGTATACTATCTTTATCATCTATGCTTCGTTTATCTATTAACTATGTTGTGTTTGACCCTGACCGGCTAGCCCGGTCAACTTATATTTACCTGTATTAATAAATTAGTATAGTATCAATAGTCGTTTCAAACGGACGTACAGAGCCAGGGTTTTGGCTAGAGAGATAGAGTCTTGCAGACTGATCATTAGAGTTTGAGTCACTTATAGAGAGTTTAATCGGGACCTAGATGACCTAGATGACCTAGAAGACCTAGATCGTTACACTATGTTTGGCGGATTTTGAATGAGAGATAAAAATATGACAGAAAATGTTCCGATAGTTTTCGTGACAGGTCAATCGTACCGTTGATTCTTCATGACAGTGTTCTTAAATGGGGGGGGGCGGCAGAGGTTTAAAAATGAATGTCAAGGAAAACGGAGAAATGTTTTATGCAGAGCTTTGCTAGGACTTGTCAAAACAGGTTCTTTTTAAAGCGTATCTTTTATTCCCATTATTGGCTTAGACAATATTTTTTTGTTCTCAAAAATGTTTTTTGTCCACAAAATCGATTCACATCTCTAGATCTCTGTATTTTCATATCTCTCTGGTTACAACCAAAAGAATCTATTTCATGGGTTAAAATGATAATCATCATGATGATATTCAGGCCCATAATATTCTGGTCCATATGGATAATATTCTTCTGGTCCATATGCATAACCCTCATAATAATCATATGCATATGGTCCATAACCATCATTATATGCATAACCACAATTCTCAAAGACACAGGTATAATCCAATCCAATAACAATTCCATTCATGGTTATATTAACAGGCTTCCTCTCTGGTCGAGAAATCTAAAATACAACATGAAATACTTAAATGATTTTTAAATTATGTTTAAGGGATAACAGACATAATCTTCAAGGACCTTCTATTTATATTGTGGTGTGTCTGATACACAATGGTACCTTCAAACCTTTGTGTAATAATTGACGATAAGGTAATCCGACGTTTTCTCTCTGAAAATATAAAATAGTAGCTGAAGTGCCCGGCGTTGCCCGTGGGTGTTTTTTTAAATCGAATTAGAAATAAAAAAAATTTCGAATTTTGAAAAAAAAAGTTTGAACTTTGTTTAGCCTTTGCAGTTACCCCTGGGATACTCCAGGGTTCCCTAAAATAATTCAGCCCATTCGGTTCAGTCTTTTGACCAGCTAAAGCTAACATACATATAAATATATATATGAGCGAAGAGAATCATTATATTATAGATTGTGAATGCACTTAAAGTGTGAACTCTATGCAAATGGTATTTATACTTATTTCACGATCTAGAAATCTTATGAATCCTGGAAAGTTAAAAATTCGAATGAAAATATCCATTTTCTGCGATTACTGGAAAATAGAAAAATGTTTTCAAGTAAAAACACTTTTCAAAAAATGTATCAACAATAAACAAGGATGACAGAGGTTTAAAGGGTATTGTTGTGAATTGAACATGCATACCTCTCTACGAATAAAATCACGCCCACAGTTCCTTTAATACAGTTCAAATTCAATGTAACATTTAGAGCATATTTGAAATAAATGATTTTACTCATAGATTAATTAACAATGACAGATAGAACACTAGATGTAATTTCTTTTCAAGATTTACGGGGTTTCCTTCACCTCTTTAGTTTGTATTAAGTATTTCTTCCCAGAAATTTGGACAAGATAACATAGAAACAGAGGAACTATCAACTGATTCATCGCCATTCTGCAATTAGAAAATAAAAATTGTTATAATTATGAGATTTGTTTATTTTATCCTGCAAAATTGGATAATCGTTGCTTGATCTGAATCAGGGCAGGCGCTAAAGGGACACTATAAGAGTAACTTCAAGTAACCCTCCATTCAAAGAGGACAATGACCGATTTACAACGGTACCCTTGAAAATAATCAGTTTTCAAAATTGTAAACATTAATATATAATTCATACTTGCCCCCTTTGCATGGGGATGGTCACTTGAAATTACGCTTACAGTCCCTTTAAGTTGCGTTCAGCCAATCCAGTAAAATCGTTCTGTATATGCATTTATTTGTACCGGCTCGTCTCGTATACCTAGAGATGGGCATCATTTTATTCTAATTTACATACAGGGTGTCCCACGAAACATGGCAGTTAGTGAATGTTTTAAAATGTAATCTTCCATAATTTCTAAAGTTGTTTGATACCAAAGAGAATAATAAACCATATTGTATGGGAGTCATCTTGCGGTAAAATTGATTTCAAAGTAAAATATATTTGAGAAAAAGATTTTTAAAACAAAATAAACCACAACAAGTCTTTAATATATAAAACAGTATCATGGAAGACGACATTCAAAACTATTCACTAACTGTCATATTTCGTGCTACACCCTGTACATAAATAAATTATCAAATACTTTTCCTGAACTAAAGATATTACATAGAATTACAATTTACATGCCTTGTACCAGGAGAATTTAAATACTAAAATAATTCTACTATTTATTATAAATAATGGAAATTTGATATATGGATATTAATAATAACAATAACTAATAACAATGAATTCATTATTATAGATCGGAAAACAATCAAAACCATAGTTTTATATTTCTAAAGCAGAATTGAATCTTTGCCACAAACTCTGGTTATCTAATCCCTGTATCTTTGCAACCAATGTCGTAGACCTTAGATATTTCAAGCTGAGAATTCTGTTAAATAAAATAATTTTAAGTTTGAAATGTTCAGAGTTTGTACCATAAGGTTGGAAACGCATAAGGATTAGAAAATTTGACTTTGTGGCAAAAAATTAATTCCTTATGTCAGAAATGTATTGTAAAGTAAGGTTCAGGAATGTATTGTAAAGCAAGGTCAGAAATGTATTGTAAAGTAAGGTTCAGAAATGTATGAATGTATTGTAAAGCAAGGTTCAGAAATGTATTGTAAAGCAAGGTTCAGGAATGTATTGTAAAGCAAGGTTCAGAAATGTATTGTAAAGCAAGGTTCATTCAGGAATGTATTGTAAAGCAAGGTTCAGGAATGAATTGTAAAGCAAGGTTCAGGAATGTATTGTAAAGCAAGGTCAGGAATGTATTGTAAAGGAAGGTTCAGGAATGTATTATAAAGCAAGGTTCAGGAATGTGTTTGTCTTGGATATGGGAAAATTCATCTCATTATAAAATGGTTTACATAAATAACCCTTCTTGAACGCCTTTCTCGATATCCAATGTGAACACTTTTAAACTAATTAAAATCAAATATCGATACGTTTTCATACCTTGATAGTAAAACCAAGCCTGCATTATAATAATATTAGCTTGAGAACTCAGCTTTGGCTGGAAATCTAAGGTTTGAACCCAATCAAAATTTTAAACAAAGCGGTAAAAAAGGTTCAGTTTTGTTATTATAAAAGGTGCAGCCTAAAAAAAAGAGAAAACAATTTTTGTTAAATTTTTGCAATTAGGCTGTCTTTGGAAAGCTCTATATTTTCTCTTTCAACGCCTCATATTTCTTTTGTTACAACCATTTCTTTGAGTAACAGTCAAACAGTCCTTACATTCAGACGCAGATACTTGAACAATTTACATTTTACATAGATGTTTCGCTGCACTGCTTAATCTATGTAAATAAACAGTGTAGATACTTCATTACTTCTTGCCGGAACAAAACCTGTTTATAATCCGTGTGATTAAAAGTCAGTGACAAGTCTGGTATTGTTCCTTTATTCATTCATTTACCCTCCCCTCTTCCTGCCTTATACTTTATACCCCCCCCCTCTCCCGTGTTTGTAAAAAATGCCTTCTTTTTGAGCGAAAATTTTATGTTTTTTTAAAAAGAAAATGGTATTGAAGGTTTTAAAAGCTAGTTTTTGTACATTTTCTTTACACTTTTCAGATTATTAAATGCCTTTTTTTCGAAATCAGAAAATGTAAGTACTTTCAAACTAGAGGTTTTTGCAGTAGTGAGATTTGAAATTCCAAAATGAGAAAATATAATTTCAACTTTTATTTTCAAACTCTGGTATTGGCGGTAGTGAGATTTCAAAAT
>NW_019398453.1:13434-14273 GCF_000591075.1 Eurytemora carolleeae
AGTGCCTCCTGATCTTCATACCCCCCTCCCTACTTTTCCTGATCTTTTCACCCCCTTCCTCCCTGCCCTGATCTTTATACCCCCCTCCATGCCCTGATCTTGAAACCCCTTCCTCCCTCCTTCGATCTAGAAACCCCTATACCCCCCTTCTGTAAAAGATGAGTGAGTAAGCTGCAGGTATTATAGCACTATTGGTAGCTCTGTCCGGTATGGAAGCTCTAGTTGATGCAGGGCGTGCTACAAATAATTACATAAGATGAATATGGTCGAAGCAGGGAATTTTTAAAGAACCAACTTAAATTTTTTTATTCATGAACTCACTTTCTCGTCTACTATATTGATTCGGAGTTGGATTTCATGCTCTGCTGAGTTGTTCTGAAACATTTTTACAGAAGCAGAAAATTATATTCTACAAGGGGTTTAATGATAAAATATATTCTACTATAGGGTTTAATGATAAAAATATATTATACTTGGGGTTTAATGATAATAAATATATTCTACTAGGGGTTTAATGATAAAAATATATTCTACTAGGGGTTTAATGATAAAAAATATATTCTACCAAGGGTTTAATGATAATAAATATATTCTAGTAGGGGTTTTAATGATAAAAAATATATTCTACAAGGGGTTTAATGATAAAAATATATTCTACTAGGGATTTAATGATAAAAATATATTCTACTAGGGGTTTAATGATAAAAAAATATATTCTACTAGGGGTTTAATCACGGCCCGCTTATAGATATGATTCTATCTATCTATCTACACTGAACTCGGCCACAGTACAAATTTTATTTTGGTAATTTTTTCCATGGGCCTACCAGCTGATGTAG
>NW_019398454.1:0-12355 GCF_000591075.1 Eurytemora carolleeae
TATTCTCGTTTGCCTGCCTTGAATTGAGGGTTTTTCAAGATCTTCTTTTTTGTTATACTATGATAAAGGTTTAAAGGGTACCGCTGTGAATCTTTTAAAATTCAAATTAAATTTCATCGGGAGTTATTATACGTATAATACCCATTATTATTTGTTTTATAGTTTACATCATCATGTTAAGTTTTAATTAAATTAGGAACAATAACAATTTGCAAAAAACGTCCAATCATTAAGTAACATTTTTTGTTTGAAGCTTAAAAATTATAGTCAAGCCACTAATGACGCTCTGAGGTCAAAACACCAACGTTTGAACTCTATATTCATTGTGAAAACTTTGAGAAATAAGTACTCATAATTCCTCATTATTAGATATCCGAGTACATGACCCTCGGCCTCGTGACACCATTTTTTCAACTTTTCGGTATCGTTTTATCCAGTCAGAGCTCACTCACATGTAGAGATGGGCCGTTCATCGTTCACGAACGACCTAGTTAGTTTTCTTTTCAAACGGTCTAAAAGAAATGATCGTTAGTTCTGCACTAAAATGGTTTATTAAAAAATCATTTGATCTTTTGGAAAATTCGTTCGTGCAGTAAAAAACTTTCGTTTTTTCAATTTTTTTTTGTTCGATCATTTTTTCATTTCCCAGAACGATCCATTTCATTCGTCCATTGATCGTTTTTTTATCTGAACGTCACCCTTTTTCACGACATTTTTATTCATTTTCAAAAATTTAGTTTGTTAAAAAAAAAACAATATTTTAAAATCTGAAAATCCATTTAAAGACCCACATGTAAATTAGTGGCAAAAACTAACTGAAATTCTGTACTTACATTGAAACAAGGGTAATAAGATATCCAACTGGAAATAATTGTATCCGTAGAGCTGCCTAAGATAGGAATAACTGCTCGATCTTGGCGTTTTTTAGTGTAATTTGTCTTTTAATATGTCTGCTGCGAGGGGGGAATATAACCAACTTGGGTGGAGGGGATTACAAATTGGAGTGGTTGCACTCCCTCCCTCCTGCTGCAGGGTGAAGACGACTCTGAGTACGGAGATGTCTGCTTCTGTATGGATAACAACCTTAATCTTAACAGCAGCGTGGTGGCCATAGGTTGCATTTCAAACCAAACCAAACCAATCTAGTCGGCCATTTTGATTCTTTACATTTATTCATCAAAACTGAAAATTATTCTTTAATTAAAGATGTTCTTTAGGAAGTTAATGATTAAACTCCTAAATAATTCAACCATTTCTTTGTTTTTTTATCCTTTTAAAATTCATTTCTCCCCCCCCCCCTCCCACCTTGAATATATTTGAGATTGTTTGCAAAATATTACTAATAAATTAAGATTTCTACACCCTCTTACCTCTTTAGAAGTCTAGGGTGTGGCACTGCCCCCCCTCCCCCACCTTGAATATATTTGAGATTAAGGTTTGGTTTGGTTGCTAGATGTTGCCCATCTGGTTCTACCATGTCATTTCGAGGATTCTCTACATGTTGAAAACTATTACAGGAATATTATTTTATAAGATTCAACCTTTTTTTGAAAAAAAAAATTTTAAATTTGAAAAATGATGTTAGACCGGGAATAAATAGCTTTCCCTTATAAAATCTGATTTTTACAGGGTTACCCACAAAGGATGAGGCTTTAATGAAGACCTAAAAATCCTAATTTATAGCGATATGAAGGTTGAATTTGATCTGTTTCNCTATCTTTATCTATGATTAAATTAAACCGGACCTAAGCAATTGAAACTTTTATCTTGTTAATCCATGGATTAAGCAGTAATCTGCATATTTTGTGATCCTAAGAATATTCTGTAGTATGTACCCAGTTTGGATAACTAGACAAAATCAAAAAGCGACTACAGTGGATATCAAAATCAAGATGTGTAAATTAGCGCTATCCTACACAAAAGTTTCAACCTTTGGATTTCTTTAAATTTCAAAAGTTCCAGTCTCTTCTCTTCCTGGCAGTCTTTCTCTTAACTGTTATAATAAATCCTAATATATCGAATAAGCTGACCGCAGACAGAATTCGACCTGAGCTGGGAACTTTTGGATACTCATAATCCCGACCACTTGATCTCGATATCGACCCCAGCGGGCACTTTTAATTGGAGGATAATGCTAAATTTCCTCATTTTAGTTATTCCTCCCCTCATCAAAACTCCATTCAACCCATGACTACCATGCGGGATATCGAATAAAGATTAAATTAATCTGCAGATTAACAAAAGATAGAAATAAAGCATTAGTCTCGATCTCCACAATACAAGAATTACCACATTTGGCGAACTGACTGAATGAACAATTGATTGATTGATTGATTGATTTTTGTCCAGGATAAATGCTGATTACTTGTACCTGAGCTCTGAATGGCTGGGCGTATGCTCCCCTGACGGATTCTATGCTTTAGTTCAACCAAATAAAACAAATCCAACTCTAGGTAAATAAATTTGTTGGTATTGAGAGCGCTACCACGGTGGACTAGGGTCATTTTAAACTTGTACCGGCGTTAGAGACGCGAGGCAAGTACTGCCCCTCCAACCGTTGCATGATCCAAATCAGTCTGAGGTTTAATCGTACCACCCCGTCTACCACCTGATGTGAAGTAGATGCGTTTTGTGCAAAAATGTAGGTCAATTAAGCCTATGATGGGCCGGGCACTGTCTTGCCGCATAAAGTAAAAATATCAGATAGCAAAGATATAAGGATTTCAAAAAATATGCATTTACTCCGACAATATTTATGTTGTAGGATATTGCAGTGATCTATCTGGGGAACAGATAGAAGGGTTTGCAGGAACATATGAAGATATGGATTGTATGTGTGCCCAGGTATTGCCTCTTAAATTTTGAATTAATAAATTGTCGTCTTCTATCTGTGAACATTGTCTACTTCTATCTGTGAACATGTCGTCTTCTATCTGTGAACATTATCGTCTTCTATCTGTGAACATTATCGTCTTCTATCTGTGAACATTGTCGTCTTCTATCTGTGAACATTGTCGTCTTCTCTCTGTGAACAGATTCGTCTTCTATCTGTGAACAGATTCGTACGAGGAATGTTGTATATGCACATTGTACAGGTGAACTTTTTCCTATTTATTTTCAAATACAAGGAAATAATATGTAATGTGAATTCTTTAATGATTTTGGGGGTAATCTATATAATAAATAAATGAAACTTTGAATTTTTGTTCAAATACAAAACAAAATTTTATATTAAATTTTATAAAAGAAAACTTCTCACATGAAATCAAACTTCGTTCAGATTTTAAAACATTTAAAAAATTGTTAAAGAAATTCTTCCTATTTTAACTAGTTTTGTGAGAATAAGAAAAGGTAGACTATAGTTGGACTAGGGGCATTTTGTGATTATCATTCCAAGAATCGTAAAACCGTAAAATTAGGTTAATAAACGAATTATTTTAAAGATCTTCAAGTCGTCGCTATCATCACGCACCTCTGCCTCTTTAGTAAAAGTAAATTCAACCTATATGAAGCATGCCGCGTCAACTTTGTTGCACCAGCTAGTTCTGTCCATAGAGCTAGGTACAGTACAAACTGGGATCGGAAAGATTGACCCGGCTCGGAAATTTAAATGTACTACGGCTGCCCGTGTCATGTGCGTATGACAGTCGGATATTTCAAGCTATTTTCACAGAATTCATCTGGTCATGCCCGATTTACAAAAGTACCCTACCCTTGAAAACTGATCAAAAATGTGAAGGATAACGTCGTTTTTCTAACTAAAAAAGGGTTTAATTCTGATAAGTTCTCCATTATCTATTGTAAGCAGAATACTCGCAAGTCACTTTTGAAGAGAAACCGCAAATGAAAATAAGTAGTTTAAAGAAACCAAAACATACTTGATCAGACAAAGCTTTCAAGGTTACCGTTGTAAATCAGGCATTGTCATCTTGGTCACTTGAAATTACGCCTACAGTCCCTTTAATAATATTTGTAGATGTTCCAAATTTAATTTAAATTTAAAAGTTTCCATCTTAGGTTAGATCTGCAATTTCTGCAACAGCTGATCGGCCAGAATGCGAGGAAAATGGTTCTTTTCGTAATTATCAGTGCAGGTACTGTTAGAACCAAGGAGTATGGAATGTAATGGAGAAAGAATCGACCCGGCCCGCCCTACCATATGATTTATACATGCTTTGCAAAACGTACTCCATTTGTATACAATAACCTATTCTGAATACATGCGTACATAAGACAGTTAAGGAAAGCATCTTATTCAAATGAAGTATCGTCTAAGAAAACCTTAAAATCTTAAAATTCTCTTTTTGGGGTGAAATTTTGGGGGATATGTACTTAAGAAAACAGTAAAATCCTTAATATAAAATGAAAATGCCCGATTCACTACAGTACACTTTAAACCTTTATCTGTGGAAGATATTGTCATTTTTTCAGATGATTTGTTTTCCTGCAAAGAAATGCGCAAGTCACTTTTGTAAAGAACTCACAATTTAAAAAAATAAGATTTCAGTCTTATAAATATTGATATCTAATACATACTTGTTTAAAAAAGCAATGTTAAGGGTACCGTTGTGAATTGGGCATTTCCAACCTTGCATCGAGAGTACAGTTTCGTTTAGTTTTGTATCTTCTAAAGAGAATCTAATAAACATTGATTAATTTTTATTCTTGAATTAGATCTTATACAATTAAAAGTTAACTAAATATATCCAATATATCCAATATNAATTACTTAATTAATTAATTAATTATTGAAGATAAGAGAGTCTCTTCTGTTCTGTTCTCCCTAACCAAGGGTTGAAATTAATTTTAAAGAAAAATATATTTTAAAGTTTTCTATTCATTTATTAGATTAGATTCTTCTCGGCAAAGTTGCTATTTTTAGCTTAACTGTAAAAAAACTAATATTTTGTTTGTAATTTGGAAAAATAATTTCAATTTCGAACTAAATGTTTCAATTAATACCCAATATTAATTTTGAACAAAATTTTCAATTTTGAACAAAATATTTCAATTTTAAATAAAATGTTTCAATTTTGAACAAAATGTTTCAATTTTGAACAACATGTTTCAATTTTAAATAAAATGTTTTAATTTTGAACAAAATGTTTCAATTTTGAACAAAATGTTTCAATTTTGTACAAAATGTTTGTTATTTTGAACAAAATATTTTAATTTAAAACAAAATATTTTAATTTAAAACAAAATGTTTGTTATTTTGAACAAAAATGTTTGTTATTTTGAACAAAATGTTTCAATTTTGAACAAAATGTTTGTAGTTTTTTTTAAATGTTTGTTATTTCGAACAAAATGTTTGTTTAATATTCTATCAGTGTACATGTGAAGTTTCGGGCAAGGTTTTCCAATAAACATGGGTTTAAAATAAAAAATTTCAAATCTTCTTTAACACTAATTTTGGAAGTCAAGAAAATATTTGCAATGATCAAATCATTGCAAATATTTAGACAAAAAATGCACACATAATGGAAATCATTGGAGTAATTGTACGATGAGATTTACGGAGTACCACTGCGTAGTAAAAAGGAAAAGACGAGTAAAAGTCGTCATTCAAGTCGCATACTTATTGATCTGTACTTTTTAATTATATTTATGAAAATCTATTGTTCAACCCTTCCTCTTCTCTTTTATCAATACACGCCTGGTTGGAATAAAACCTTAAAAAAGATTATTTACAAAATTATTTTTGATTTTACATTTTTTAATAATTTAAAATTTGGTGAACAATCCCATTAATTATTTAAAATTTAATTAACACTACCTATAAATGATGAAAAATCCCATGAAATATTCAAAAGGAACTGAGTCTTTGCCACAAACTCAAATATTCTTATCCCTATATCTTGGCCACCCAATGTCGTAGACCTTAGATATTTCAAACTATTAATTCTGTAAGATCAAATAACCTAAGTTTGAAATATCAAAGGTTTATACCCACTGGTTGCAGAGATATAGAAATTAGAAAATTTGAGGTTGTGGCAAAATCTCAATTCCTTTGATATTAATCCCATTTATTATTTAAACTTTGTTGAACAATCTCTTTAGATATTTACCTTCCGTCTACAGGAGACCAGGCAGTGTCATCCCAGCAGTTAGCACTAGGGTTCTGAAGTAGCTTTGAAACCTGAAATCTGATCAATAATGTACTCTCGTTTTTCTGACTCGGAAAGTGTTTCATTTGTTAACTTCTCCATTGCTTCTTAAAAGCAAGGAATGCGCAAGTCTCTTTCGCAAAGAAACCACAATGAAAATAAACAGTTTAAAGAAACAAAAACATGAATATCTAATTCGTACTTGAGCAAAAAAAACTTTTAATGGTACCGATGTGAATGAACATTCCATTTTTGTATGAATAGGTCACTTTAAATTACGCTAACAGTCCTTTTAAACCTGGGACGGTTCTTTCCCCCTCAGCGGTTCAACCTTAAACGTTGGACAACTGAGCGATGTGAATTGATTTAAAACGATTTAAAAGTTGTTGCTTTAGATATCGAGTTAAGTCACTGTAGCTAAACTTATCCAATTCAAAAGTTTCGGAATACATAACTATACCTGGATATTCTCTAGGAAGCAATATCCTTCACTTAGATCATCATTAAAACCTCCGTCTCCACTAAACAAACATTTAATAGAAAATTTTTCATAATCAAAAATGTTCAAAAATGTTCAACTCCGAAGACATTCAATTGTTCTTTTTTGTAACCCTAAAACCCCAGAACTTAAAAAGTATAAATCGACTGTTTACTGAGTTTTGCAATGTTTAGAGTAAATGGGTTTCTATTTATAAGCTCCCGTTTAATATTATTAGAGACTAGCTGAAGGGCCTGGCGTTGCCCGTGGAAAAGAAAAATTTTAAAAAATAAATAAAAAATAAAATAATTTTCAGAAAAAAATCGTTTTTTGCCTATAACAACCCCCCCCCCCGNTACAAATGTCTTGTTTTATTATATAGATGGATGATGCAAAATACACATTAGAAATACCTGGATGGTTTAGTGCAACCTCCCTTCACTTGTCCCCTAAAATCTTTCTCGAGAACTCCGGTCACACATCTAGACAGATAGTATATAGATATATACTATAAATAGATTGATATACAGCTAGATAGATAGATAAATAGATAGAAAGATAGATTAACGTATATAGATATATACTATAAATAGATTTGTATACAGATAGATAGATAGATAAATAGATAGACAGATAGATTAACGTATATAGATATATACTATAAATAGATTTGTATACAGCTAGATAGATAGATAAATAGATAGAAAGATAGATTAACGTATATAGATATATACTATAAATAGATTGATATACAGATAAATAGATAGATAAAAAGATAGACAGATAGATTAACGTATATAGATAAATACTATAAATAGATAGACAGATAGATTAACGTATATATAGATATATACCATCAATAGTTTGATATATAGATAGATAGATAGATAGATAGATAGACAGATAGACTAACGTATATTATAGATATATACTATAAATAGATATTGATATACAGATAGATAGATAGATAGATAGATTGATAGACATATAGATTAACGTATAGATATAAACTATAATAGATAGATAGATAGATAGATGGATAGACAGAAATACCGTCAGAATTATTTTAACCACGGCATTAGCACTGAAATATTTCAACCACGGCATTATGCAGTTAGCACAGACAAATGTTAACCATAGCATTAGCACAAAAATACCTGAAGAAATATTTTAACCAATGCATTAGCACAGAAATTTTTTAATTATTGTACGCAGAAATATTTTAGCCGCAGCATCAACACAGAAATATTTTATTTATGGTAGCGCAGAAATATTTAGCCGCAGCATTAGCGTAGAAATATTTTAATTATGGTAGAGCAGAAATATTTAGCCGCAACATTAGCGTAAAACTATTTTAACCACAACATTAGCACAGAAATACCAGTAAAAATATTTTAACCATGGCATTAACGCAGAAATATATTAACTGCAGAACTAGCACAGAAATATGTTAACCACAGCATTGGCACAGAAATGTTTTTACTACGACATTAGCCCAGAAATATTTTAACTGCGGCATTAGCGCAGAATTATATTAACCACCCTGCGACATTAATTTAATCGAAAAATTGATGTTGAACATATAAAGTCCAGAATTATTTACCCGACATGTTCGCCATCGGCATATATAGTTGGTTAAAATGTTTCCTAAGCAGAAATAGTTTAACAGTGGCATTAGCGCAGAAATATTTTAACCACGTCATTAGCAGAGAAAAATTTGTTTAACTGCGGCATTAGAGCAGAAATACCTGCAGAATTATTTTCACCACTGCATTAGCTCAGAAATGCTTTAACCGCGGCATTAAAGCAGAAATACCTGCAGAAATATTGTAACCACGGCATTACTGCAGAAATATTTAAACCGCGGCATTAGCGCGGAAATGCTTGAAGAAGTTTGGTTCATCAGCCTTGTTTCTAACATTTTAACCGCGGCATTAGCTCAGAATTATTTTAACCATGGAATTAGCACAGAAATAGTTTAACCAAGGCATTAGAGCAGAAATTCCTGCAGAATTATTTTCACCACTGCATAAGCGCATAAATACTTTAACCGCTGCATTAAGCAGAAATACCTGCAGAATTATTGTAACGACGGCATTACTGCAGAAATATTTTTACCACTGCATAAGCGCAGAAATACTTTAACCGATACCTGCAGAAATATTGTAATCACGGCATTACTGTGAAATATTTTAACAATGGCATTAACACGGGAATACCTGCAGAAGTTTGGTTCATCAGCCTTGGTTCTAACCCTATTACAGAGTTGAGCACTTTGCTGGTTCTTTAGTTCATCATCTAGCTGAGCAGGCACATTTCCTGAAATAACGTTGATTATCCCTTTAAGCATGAAAATAATGTTAAATATCCCTGTAAGAGCTATATAATTGTTAACACAAATTCGAAATATAAGGAAGACGATTTTACTGACTCTGATGCCGTTGCTTGTTTCAAGACGTGTGAATCCTTTTCCGCCCACATGTCACCCTTGCTCTTCCGCCCCCACCCCTCTACACCTCCCGGCCCCTCAGTCAGATTGAAACACTTGAGATGATCACAACTCTGTCTCAGGGAGCAATCCTGGCTCCTTCATGATGATGATACAGATACCTAGCTAGCAACAGGCGATGCTTACATCCAGCCCAATTATGTTCCAAGAGTTCCAAAATTATCATGCATTCCAGAGACTGACTACATAATCGCTCAAATCCAGCATGATAAAACCACGACCTCTCCCCCTCCTTATCCAAAGCCTGGGGTGAGCGGAAACCTGTTGTTCCAGTTCCTGTCGATCTGCACCACCAACATGAAGTTCTATAAAACTCCCATGATGTTGCTACTGCTGTTCGTCAATAATTTTCTTTGTTAATTTCTAAACCAACCAATTTTAACCCTGTCTTATGCAAATATTTCAAAATAATTTTGTTTTTTTAAATAAATGTTAAGAAATATCCATTTCAGATCTCTTTGTTTTAATATAGTGACTTTTAAAGTCAACAATAATATATCTAGTCATAAAAATATTGTAAATATCCCTTTAAACATCGATTTACGTTGGATTTCCATATAAACATGAAAAAACATTAAATATCCCTTTAAACATTGATTTACGTTGGATTTCCATATAAACATGAAAAACATTAAATATCCCTTTAAACATAGATTTACGTTGGATTTCCATATAAACATGAAAAACATTAAATATCCCTTTAAAACTTTTTTCATCATCTGTCACTCTGTGTTGTACTAGGACGTATCTCTAGACAGCTATGATAAGTTACATACATTTCCAAGACTGGTTCAACTTTAAAGTGTCGCAACGCAATGAATTGGCCTTTTATTTCACCCCAAGAACTTATTTATACTTTTTTTGGTAGTCTTGGGCTTGTAAATCATAGATAAAGAAATTGTTCTTTACAATTTTATTTTAAGTAGAAGTTGGCAAAACTGACACCGATTTTTCCATCAGAGCTTGCAACAGATGGATCGCTGTGGGTTTATAGATAGAATACAGTTTAAAATTTTTCGAAAGTTTTTACTAAGTTACTAAAATCTCGAAGCTGTCAATCACGTGACACAAGCTTTTGTCAGAGTTGGGTCTTAAATTGGGTTTTAAAGCTGGGCTTGAAGAATTACGACCCGAGCCGAGCTTTTAAATTGCGGGCTCTGAACCAGTTCAACCCCTTTGCAACAGTTTCAATTCAATTCAACACAATTTTAGACACAAAATAAAACAATGAAGAAATATTTAGAATTATTATTTTACATAAATAAATGCAAATTAAGTTCTAAGATGTATTTTGAAGGGGGAAAACAAATGTTATTTTTCCAATCTAAATATATTAACAAACATCGGCAAGTGTCATAACATTGATAACACTAGTGGGAGTTGAACTGTCCCATGGGAGTTGAACTGAACGGGAAAAATAGAAAACTCTATGAAAAACCTAAGAAGATGGTTCACCTGTTTTAAAAGTAGCAAGACGAGATGATGCAACAGTTTCGTTTATACATCTTCCGTTTACACCTAAACCTCAACAAGAGTATTGCCCTCCCTTCATAAACTTCAACAAGAGTATTGCCCTCCCTCCATCACTGATCTCATAGGTGATGATAACAATTCAATAATAATTAATGATCACAATTTCCTATATTTTAGAGAAAGTAAAATAATAATATACAATTGAATACTTTTAGACAACTTAATAAGGGAATATAAGACGTAAATTAAATTTTCAAGTGATTTTTCATTTATAACTGGCATGCCCGATTCACAACAGTTACCTTTCAGCCTTTGCCTCATCAATTATGAATGAGAAATCATTATTTTACTGGCCAAAAATAAATTATTTTCTTGAAATTTCTCCTAAAAAATAATTTCAGATTTGTGCTCCAGAGATAAAAAAGGAAATTGTGAGAACATAACACGTATTAGCATACAGTGGTCGTCGTATAATACCAATACTATGAAGACGACTTTTATATTTAGGTTTTGATTTCTAACAAGCATTTTTCAAATTACAAGTTTACAAGAAAACAAAGAAAGATGTTAATTGACAACTCCTCTTTGTTTCCATGCTGTAAAAAATTTATATCGAAAGTCGTCTTTATTGTATTGGTATATACAAAGACGACTGTAGCAAAATTATATCTTCCTCATTACAACTCAGAAATGGGGGTTAAAGGCACTGTTGTGAATAGGCCCTGTTAATCTATTAATGGACATGAACCCCTGTATGAACCAAGTTCAATAATGCATAGATGAAGAAGGAACCGAGTTTATACCAGGAAGAATATCTGAACTGTACTTAAAGAAGGAGTTGGAGAATATACTTCAGTCCCGCATACCATCTAGCGGGGTTCACATACACTTTATATTCGGCAATGTTTTTATTTATTGGAATAAAATATACAATAATAATAGTATCTATAGTTGTGCTAGTTGGCTAGTTATGCATTTAGGTACCTTCCCACCTACCAGACTTTTGTCCGGTATATCCCACGAGAAGAAGATGATTCATTTGATTTGTCAGTTTTGCCGTCTATAGTCTGTCCGCATGCTGTACATGACAGTGTACAGACTATAGTTTGTACGCATTCTGTACATGGCAGTGTACAGACTATAGTCTGTACGCATGCTGTACATGACAGTGTACAGACTATAGTCTGTATGTATGCTGTACGTGACAGTGTACAGACTATAGTATGTACGCATTAGGGTTTCCATTTTTCCGAAAAAAAATTTCCATTCTGGAAATGGAATGATCCGGAAATTTGTTCTGTAAAGTGGAATTCTAGGAAATTTCGTGGATAAAATGGAAACCGGAATTTTTCCGGTTTACGTAACATAAACCGTAAAATTCCATTTCGTAAACCGGAAATTTTTCCGGTTTACGTAACGTTAACCCTATTCCTGCGGGGGGGGGCAATTTTACCCCCCCCCCGTAGGTTTTTTTACATAACTCAAAAAGTATTGGTCTGAGGCTGTTGAAATTTTCTGACTTTTCCTACATACCCAAAGCCGGGCTTTAATACTAACTGCCTGATAGAGATGTCAACGTTTTGATTTTTCTAGATTTTAGCTTTCGTTACGATAGTGTTCATCAAAAGTATTAACGTTTGAAACGATACGTTGCACATTTTGAAATTTTATGGTATAGAGTAATGTTACGTACTGAACTTTCTGCACTTGAATACCTTATACAACGTTAAGCTTTAGTAAATGTTATTGAAAAAACAGTAAGCTCCGTTTCGCTTTTGCATTTGATGT
>NW_019398455.1:0-12067 GCF_000591075.1 Eurytemora carolleeae
GAAAATCAAAATATAGATAGATAGATAGATAGATAACTTTTATTGCTAAAATACAAGTATCTGTGTACAAAACGAGTTTACAATTACTAATTGAACAGTACAAGTATAAAGCAATTAGGTGGAAAATAGCTATTGGCTGTTTTGATTATTTTTTCCACCTAATTTCAATAATGATAACACATTTCAACTAAAATAGATTTAAGGAGAACTATTAGAGATCAGGGTGCGATTTTATTTCCTGGTCCTTCTGACAATCTCATGGTTATTGTGATCATTGTGAACGAAACACATAAATCTTGAAAAGACAATATGAAGTGTTCAATCTGTTTATTATTTTAATCAATGTATGGTCCTGAATAAAACTTATCTTAAATTTTAACTGAACCTTCATCAGGGAGTAAGGAATAGAAGGGAGATATAACTGACGCGGTTCGCCCTACCATATGATTATACATGCTTTTCAGATGGGTACTTCATTTGTATAAGAAGTATTTGTCTTGTCTGATGTACATTTACTGCGTATACAATAACCTATTCTGAATATTTCATATACAAATGGAGAACCCGTCTGCAAAGCATGTATAATCATATGGTAGGCTACATACTTCACTTACTTACTGCGAAAGCGTACTGCATATTTGTTTATTATAAGGAGATTCTGGTCTAACCTATAGTATATCATTATTAGCAAGGTTATATTGTAAGGAAAGTTAATTGCAGTTGCGTATACTCTGCGTACATATTGAAACCAGTCATCTCTGGGCGGAATTTGTAAAAATAATAGATGCATCAGTGTTCGTTTAGTATCCGAGGAGGTTAAAAGCATTAGATTTTGATAATTTTGATAATTCACATAATAGTTTCCTATGACCAGAATATTCCTGATTTTATGTGTGAAAGATGGATCACTCACGTGTTTGTTTACATTCCTCCCACAATGAACAGTACACAATTTGCGTATATCTGAATTGTGCTTTCCTGCATATAGTTCCTTGGAAGGAATGAAAGCTTGAGGTTGGATATAGTCAGTTTAACATGCACGAACAATTCAGTCCTAATTGATGTTGGATTTCATACAGTCAAGTTCAAATGTAAAGAGACGTCGGAAGAAATAATAAATGTCGTCTTGACAATTTTTTAATGGTTTTTTTTACTTTTAAACCTAAGGCAATTGTAAAAATAATAAAAAAGCCATATAACAGATCCATATAATTATACAATTTAAAAATCAAATATATGTAGCATTCCATCATAGATTAATTAAAATAACAGATGTCGTCTTTTCAAGAATACGATGCAACTCGAGGCAGCAGCGCAGAGGAGCTTTCGAGCAGTCTGCGTATAATTAGAAGACAGAAAGAGCCTGGCCTACGTTAACTGCGCGAAACTCCTCTGGGCTGCTGCCTCAGGGTTATTGTGAACGAGTTAAATTTAAATGTTGAAAAGACGACATATAGTGTTCTATCTGTTAGTTTAATTAATCTATGCATTCCATTATCAGTAAGTTAAGAATACGACATTTAATGAATTCTTTCGATGTCTCAAATCTCTGGGGGGTCAAACTGTAGTTTTTTCATTTCATTGTTTTAAATTAAGGCTGAGTTGTTCATTTTCATCTAAAAGTCTCAAAAAATACTTATTTAATATGAAAATAACAAATGGTTTTCAGAATTAATACATATTTTTTTTAACTTTTATTTTAATTTTCTTTGCATTTTGTTGGCATTGCTAAAGGACATTAAATAACCCATTGCTAAAGGACATTAAATAACCCAATTTCTTTTTGTTAACACGTCATCAGCCTAGGATGATCATTTTAGGTACTTTTAAACTGAAGGTTTTAACAACTGTTTGAGAAGAAGTTTCTCTGCCTGAGTCTTTTGATCCTAAACAGTTTCTTAATTGAAATTAGAGCTAGGATGTATATGTTGTTGCAGAAAAATAATACCCTGTCTGCAATAGCAGGAAATTTAAAGTGATTCTGTATATGTGGTTTTAAAATGAAACAAGAATAACTGAACAAACATCAAAAATTAATATTTGTAAACAAACATAAATAAGGAATACATAAAAAATATTCTGTTGACAATTATTAACCAGACAAAATTTTCATACAACATATGTATAGTATTCACCCGTCTACAAGCCGATGATGAAAATTATTTCTAGGGTCGACTACGAAAGTAGATCTAAAATCAATTGATAATTAATATTTGAAATGTTGGGATCTTTAAAGATTTTTTGTTGAACCTTCTAAAAATAATAAAAAACTAACTCAGCTATTGTCTATCATTATACTTGTGAAAGGCTAAATCTATGAGGTTTATTCACAAACGATGAGACTTCAGAAATTTCTTCAGATTATTTTCTGAAATTCTTGTCATCCGGGAAGTCTGCATGCAACTATAAACTTGATAATTTCTCTGCAAAATCTTTAAATTTACCATGGAAAAACTATTAAAGACCAGATTTAACAATTAGATCAGTAAACAGGGTTACCCACAAAGAATAAGACTCTAATAACGATTTAAACTCTTAAAATACGACAAGCTATAGGTTGATTTTATTCCAATATGTTGAATATGTTCTATAATGTTGATTTTATTCCAATATGTTGTTGATTTTATTCCAATATGTTGAATATGTTCTATAACGGTTCTATAATGTTGATTTTATTCCAATATGTTGAATATGTTCTATAATGTTGATTTTATTCCAATATGTTGAATATGTTCTATAATGTTGATTTTATTCCAATATGTTTAATATGTTCTATAACGGTTCTATAATGTTGATTTTATTCCAATATGTTGAATATGTTCTATAATGTTGATTGTATTCCAATATGTTTAAAATGTTCTATAATGTTGATTTTATTCCAATATGTTGAATAAAATGAGATAGATAGAAAGATAGATGTTACCGCCATACTATTTCTATTGGTTCAGAATAGACAACAAACACATGACTGAACCCTGATTGGATCAGGCGCTAATGGACTCGGCATACAGGAATTTACAATCTGTTTAATTTGTATACTGTTTCCAATATGTTTAATCTGTAAACTGTTTCCAATCTGTTTAATCTGTATACTGTTTCAAATCTGTTTAATTTCCAATCTGTTTAATCTGTAAACTGTTTCCAATCTGTTTAATTTGTATACTGTTTCCAATATGTTTAATCTGTAAACTGTTTCCAATCTGTTTAATCTGTATACTGTTTCCAATCTGTTTAATCTGTATACCGTTTCCAATCTGTTTAATTTGTATACTGTTTCCAATATGTTTAATCTGTAAACAGTTTCCAATCTGTTTAATCTGTATACTGTTTCCAATCTGTTTAATTTCCATACTGTTTCCAATTTGTTTAATTTGTATACTGTTTCCAATATGTTTAATCTGTAAACTGTTTTCAATCTGTTTAATCTGTATACTGTTTCAAATCTGTTTCATTTCCAATCTGTTTAATCTGTAAACTGTTTCCAATCTGTTTAATCTGTATACTGTTTCCAATCTGTTTAATCTGTAAACTGTTTCCAATCTGTTTAATCTGTGTACCATTTCCAATCTGTTTGATCTGTATACTGTTTCCAATCTGTTTAATCTGTATACTGTTTCCAATCTGTTTAATCTGTATACTGTTTCCAATCTGTCTAATCTGTTTAATGTTTCCAATCTGTCTAATTTGTATACTGTTTCCAATCTGTTTAATCTGTATACTGTTTCCAATCTGCTTAATCTGTATACTGTTTCCAATCTGTTTAATCTGTATACTGTTTCTAATCTGTTAAATCTGTATACTGTTTCCAATCTGTTTAATCTATATACTGCTTCCAATCTGTTTAATCTGTATACTGTTTCCAATCTGTTTAATCTGTATACTGTTTCCAATCTTTTTAATCTGTATACTGTTTCCAATCTGTTTAATCTGTATACTGTTTCCAATCTGTTTAATCTGTATACTGTTTCCAATCTGTTTAATCTGTATACTGTTTCCAATCTTTTTAATCTGTATACTGTTTCCAATCTGTTTAATCTGTATACTGTTTCCAATCTGTTTAATCTGTATACTGTTTCCAATCTGTTTAATCTGTATACTGTTTCCAATCTGTTTAATCTGTATACTGTTTCCAATCTGTTTAATCTGTATACTGTTTCCAATCTGTTTAATCTGTATACTGTTTCCAATCTGTTTAATCTGTAATGTTTTCCATCTGCTTTGTTTTTAAATCTGAGTTCTCAGATTCATAGAATTTTAAATTAATTGAAATCAAAATACGAATAAAATTTGAAAATATGAAAATTTCGGGTTTTAGTTTTTAACTACAGTTAAACTCTAAATAAGCCATACATCGAAAGAATTCATCAAATGTCGTATTCTTCACTTTCTGATAATGGAATGTTGCAGATATTAAGTTTTTATTTAAATTATTATATGGAACTCTTTAAAACTGTTCCCGCATATAACTTGGCTATTTATATATTTTCGCAAATACTGAGATTTACGTAAAATAGTATAAAACCTATTGAAAAATTATCAAGACGACATTTTATAAATTCTGTTGATGTATGGCTCATTTAGGGTTTAACTGTATTTTATTCTCATGAGACTTTCCTATCAAGTGACTGTTATAACTAATAATAACCCAAGACATAAAAAATAATTTTTGTATATTTTTCCAAAAATCATATAAAACCATATTATATATCAAAAGTTAATAGGACAGATGTAGATAATTATACAAACTGTGAATAAATATGACAATGGACATAATACAATTTTAAAGATTAAAAGATCAACTTTTTTATAGAAAACTTGGAAACAACTTTTCCTTATCAAGTTAATAACAATAACTTTACGTCAGTAAGTTAGTAACTAGACTTATCAAGTTAATAACAATAGTCAGTAAGTTAGTAACTAGACTTATCAAGTTAATAACAATACCTTTACATCAGTAAGTTAGTAACTAGACTTATCAAGTTAATAACAATAACTTTACGTCAGTAAGTTAGTAACTAGACTTAAAGCCAACATTTTTGAATTAATAACTTTTTAAACATTTAAAAATATCTTGAGGTTTAGGCCGCCACGTTAGTCTAACTTCACATTGTTGCATGATCTGAACCATTTAACAATATCTTGAAGTTTAGGCCGCCACGTTGTTGCATGATCCGAACTGGCACAAGGATTTACCGGTCTAGCGTAATCGTGCCACATACACATTTACTCGTATCAGCCTGTGTAGTGGACTCAGCGCGTTTTATGCAGAAACTGTTATGAGCTTGTTGGAGTGATGTGACTTTCTGATCTGGTATTCACTTTACCAATAATTGCTGATAATATTCAGTAAAGTTGATTAAAAAATCCCAAGAAAATAATAACAATGATAAGTTACACTAGAATCTTCCTAGTAGGGAACCAGTTTATGGTGTACTGTTCGGTTTACCTTATGTAGTCTGTATGTGTACTGTACAGCTTGCTCTAAATGATTAAAAGTCGGCCAGATACTTGAAATGAAAAGTTACAGTGATCACTTTCTAAAAAGTTAGAATGTCACTTCTCAAGAATTGAACTGCAATTTACACAAAGTTTCAATTACAAATATCATGTAGCTATTGATTCTCGTGAATTAGATGCTTAATTGATAATTTTCTTAAGTTCTCAAGTAGGGTAAGTTCCACATGATTTTGAAATATATTTCGGTCTGGGTTTACCCTCGTCAGTTCTTGAGATTGTTTCAGGAAGATTCAAAACAAATACAAAATATTTCTATAGAATATTACCCCATCAGTTTGATTTAGGGAGTTCAGGCCTTGGATAAAAAAGACGTATGGTTATACTGAATTTAGAACACCATGCCCCTACATAACAAATGTTTCTCTCCTGCGACCACATAAAAAATTGACCATGCTGCTGCAGTTCTCTTATCTGAGTAAACACTATAACACCTCCCTCCTCTAGATCATCTAGCTGACTATACAGATCATCTAGAGAAGATGGAACATCATCTGTATAGGCTATCTGGAACCTGCCTTGTTTCATTTCTTCTTTGAAAAGTTGCACATCACTTCTCAAGAATTGAACTGCAATTCACACAAAGTTTCAATCACAAATTTCATGTAACTATTGATTCTCGTGAATTAGATGCTTAATTGATAATTTTCTTAGGTTTTCAAGTGGGGTGGGTTCCACATGATTTTGAAATATATTTTGGTCTGGGTTTACCCTCGTCAGTTCTTGAGATTGTTTCTGTCAGGAAGATTCAAAACAAATACAAAATCTTTCTATAGAATATTACACCATCTGTTTGATCTAGGGATTTCAGGCCTTGGACCATGAAACTGTATGTTTATAGCGGATTTTGAACACCATGCCATTGCATAACAAAAGTTTCTCCTCTGCGACCAGATATAAAGTTGACCACGTTGCTGTTTTCTTGTCTGAGTATACACTATAACACCTCCCTCCTCTAGACCATCCAGCTGACTATACAGATCATCTGGAGAAGATGGAACATCATCTGTATAGGCTATCTGGAACCTGCCTTGTTTCATTTCTTCTTTGAAAAGTTGCACTTCAGTACTAGATAAATCTTCATCAAGACAAACAACATGTTTAGTATCAAACATGTCCAAGGTTTCTTTCAGTTTCTTGAAGGGAGCAGGATCTTCTCTTAATCCTAGTATTCCGGAAACTCCTGGACCAATGTTATACACCCCTACACTGTTCTCTGGGAAACAAAGGATAACATCTGTGGAACATCGTAATGATGTTAGACCAGCATCATTAACGTTATCAGCAAAATATAGAAATGAGTGGGATTCTACTCCTCTAAGTTGAATGCAGGGTACCAATAAGCATCCTGCTTCAGCTACAAGGAAAGACTCGAGGTTAACAGCTTGATCAGCTCTCAAATATTCAAATAGTTTAATGCCTACAGTACCCAACTCCTGGATAAACAGATTTCTGTCAAACTCTTCTTTATAACTGCAAACCAACTTGATCCATTGTTTACTTGTAACAGTCTTCAGACATTGTTGGTAGAAATCAGGGTGATTGAAATTCCCCTTCAGCAGAACAGGAGCAGGACCTTCAACAGTCAATGGAATACAATGCGTGAAAGTAGTATATCCCAAATCCTTATGATGCTGAACTATTCCTGTTGTATTCCGCATTACACTGTGTAATGCATGTTCACTAAACTCTTCCTTCCCAATCACTCCTTCAACAGGTCTATTATTGTTTGAGTCTAATAAATCAGGATGCATAGAAATGACAAGGTTCTCTACTGGAAGAATAAAGTACTGATCAAGGTTCAGGAAACCTTGTGTCTCCTCATCTAGATATTGACGCCGTTTACATTCTTTATATTCTCGGTGTACAGGAATTCCGTCACCAAACTCGTCCAGGAGCACTAGTCCTCTCTTCTTTCCCGCCATCTCTACAACATTAACAAATCAATATTATTTGTACTACACATCAAACTTTAACATTTTCAAGAAAAGGGTAATTAGTTGGGCTTTGTGAGACGAAAATACTTATTTTCAAACCGTAATAAACTAATTTTTTCAGTTAATATATAATGACATTTCTACAAAGTCCATATCAGATATATATGACATTTCTAAAAAGTCCATATCAGATATAAAATGAAATTTATACAAAGTCCATATCAGATATAAAATGACATTTCTACAAAGTCCATATATACATTTCTACAAAGTCCATATCAGATATATATGACATTTCTACAAAGTCCATATCAGATATATAATGACATTTCTACAAAGTCCATATCAGATATATAATGACATTTATACAAAGTCCATATCAGATATATAATGACATTTCTACAAAGTCCATATCAAATAATTATATTTCTAAAAGTCCATATCAGATATATAATGACATTTCTACAAAGTCCATATCAGATATATA
Organism: Eurytemora carolleeae; assembly: GCF_000591075.1. Classification (NCBI taxonomy): domain Eukaryota; kingdom Metazoa; phylum Arthropoda; class Copepoda; order Calanoida; family Temoridae; genus Eurytemora; species Eurytemora carolleeae. The sequence goes on from NW_019398455.1 coordinate 7,939, forward strand.
NTTTCAACACTAATAATCAATGTTATTTCATTTTCAACCGTTTAGATACTCCCAATTAAGAGTCAATATTTTTAAACTTTGCTTTTATTTCTCATTTCATACTATTATTCAATAAAGTTACCGAATATCCCTTTATTTCTTTTATTTGTGTCAACAGATATATAATGACATTTCTACAAAGTCCATATCAGATATATATATTTCTACAAAGTCCATATCAGATATAAAATGACATTTCTACAAAGTCCATATCAGATTCAGTACCAATAACAAAATACAAAATTGCGTACACAGGGGGAGGGGCAATTTTGGGCAAAGGTCAAAATCGGGTATGTTAGTTAAAACTAATGATAATCTTCAAGAGACTACTCAGGACTATACAGAGGTATACATTATTATATATAGTTCTTGAATGCGGCTTTAAATACTAAAACAGCAATTTAAAGGGGGTGAGTGTGAGATTTGAAAATTTAATTTTAGAAGAAAAAATGTTAGTGTAGTGATTTTAGTGATAGATAAATTTCCTGTACCTTCCCGTGCCTTACTTTACCTTCTTTTACCTTCCTTCCTTACCGTACCATCAAATACCTTCCTGTACCTTTCTACACCTTCCCGCATTTAATTTTAGAAAAAAAAATGTTAACTTTCTTAACCCTGGTATCCGTGCATTGCAGTGCAGTGATTTTAGTGAAAGTTGAATTTCAGAAGAAATTTTTAAAATTTGTTATAGCTCTGGTATTTACCTTCCCGTACTTTACCTTGCTTTTCCTTCCTGTACCTTCCCCTGCCTTACTTTACCTTCTTTTAACCTTCCTTTACCTTACCGTACCTTCAAATACCTTCCTGTACCTTTCTACACCTTCCCGCACTTTCCAGTACCTTCCCGTACCTTCTTTTACCTTGCTGTACCTTCTTTTACCTTCCTGTACCTTACCATACCTTCCTATAACTTCCAATACCTTCCTGCACATTCCCATACCTTCCTATACCTTCCCGTACTTTCCTTTACTTTACCGTACCTTCCCATGCCTTCCAGTACCTTTTTAAACCTTCCTGTACCTTTCTAAACCTTTCTATACCTTCCCGTACTTTCTTATACTTTCCAATACCTCACCGTACCTCCTCATACTTTCCAATACCTTCCCATACCTTCTCATACCGTTCACGAGTAAAATGTTAAACTTTTTTCTCTGAAATTCATATCTGAGTACCACAAAAGTTTAAACTTTTCTCTTGAAATTCAATATTTAAATTTCACTACCAAGCAATATCTACCATGTATTGTTTATTAACAATATTCAACTATTTAAGCATCTACTCCCTATTTTTATAAAGATTTATTTAAACTTGTTAAAACAAACGTAGTTTTAAATTTCTTTAACTTAATTTTATCCAAAAACAAATTTTATAATCATACATTATATTAGTTATATATATGCATATTTTTAGAAGATTAAATAGTTTTATTTTAAGTTTGAAAAAAGTCTTACGCACAAACGTAATGATTTAACTTATATTATTTATAAATATGTAACTTTTTGTTCTATTATAATTACAAAAACCTCAAGATTAAAATTCAAATAGTTATACACTAGTTCGAGAGATTACTTTAAAATATGGCAAATGTTGTATAAATTTCCAAAATCCCACCCATACCATTCTAAACCTTCCAATACCTTCTTTAAACCTTCCCATACCTGATCGTACCTTCCCAAACCTTCCTAAACCTTCTTATACCTTCCCATACCTTCTTTCTACCTTCCTATACCTTCCCATACCTTCCTATACCTTCCTAAACCTTCTTATACCTTCCCATACCTTCCCATACCTTCTTTATACCTTCTTATACCTTCCCAAACCTTCTTGTACCTTCCAAAACCTTCTAATATAACATCTAGCTGACTATACAGATCATCTGGAGAAGATGGAACATCATCTGTATAGGCTATCTGGAACCTGCTTTGTTTCATTTCTTCTTTGAAAAGTTGCACTTCAGTACTAGATAAATCTTCATCAAGAATAACAACATGTTTAGTATCAAACATGTCCAAGGTTTCTTTCAGTTTCTTGAAGGGAGCAGGATCTTCTCTTAATCCTTGTATTCTGCAAACTCCTGGACTTGCAATGTTATACACGTGTACACTGTTCTCTGGGAAACAAAGGATAATATCTGCGGAACATCGTAATAATGCAAGACCAGCATCATTAACGGTATCAGCAAAACATAGAATTGAGTGGGATTCTACTCCTCTGAGTTGAGTACGGGATACCAATAAGCATCCTGCTTCAGCTACAAGGAAAGAATCAAGGTTAACAGCTTGATCAGCTCTCAAATATTCAAATAGTTTAATGCCTGCAGTACCCAACTCCTGGATAAACAGCTTTGTGTCAAACTTTCCATTATAACTGCAAACAAACTTGATCCATTGTTTATTACTTGTAACAGTCTTCAAACATTGTTGGTAGAAATCAGGGTGATTGAAATTCCCCTTCAGCAGAACAGGAGCAGGACCTTCAACAGTCAATGGAATACAATTCTTGAAATCAGAATATCCCAAATCCTTATGATGCTGAACTATTCCTGCTGTATTCCGCATTACACGGTGTAATGCATGTTTACTAAACTCATTCTTCCCAATCACTCCTTCAACAGGTCTATTATGGGTCGAGTCTAATAAATCAGGATGCATAGAAATGACAAGGTTCTCTACTGGGAGAATAAAGTACTGATCAAGGTTCAGGAAACCTTGTGTCTCCTCATCTAGATATTCACGCAATTTACACTCTTTATATCCTTCGTGTTTAGGATATCCGTCACCAAACTCGTCCAGGATCACTAGTCCTCTCTTCTTTCCCACCATCTCTACAACATTAACAAATCAATATTATTTGTGCTACACATCAAACTTTAACATTTTCAAGAAAAAGGTAATTAGTTGGGCTTTGTGAGATAAAAATACTTATTTTCAAACCGTAAAAAACTAAGAACAAAAAAGTATTTAAAACATTTTTAACATGAGAAAACTTAAAAAAACAATTTGTCAATTTGTACTTTTAGATGTTCGCTTCAAAATTAACCCAAACAAGTCACAAATATATATATATATAATTTTACTAATTATATGTCAAATATATTATTATTATTGTAGAACATATATACAAGGAAAATTTGAACATATTTATTGAAAATTAGATTAAAATTGGAATTATCATTTTGTGCAGAGGACATACATTTAACCAAGATATAGTTTGTTGATGGTTGAATCAACCCAGAAAGAAAAAAGAAAATGTAAACCATTTTTTCAGTTAAAAACAGGAAAAACTCCAACTGGTAGAAATGTCCAATCCTTGTATTCTTCTCTTCCAATGAACTCAATAAGTTTGTTATAACAATGTTCACCATGTACTGCTTGGTCCTCCCACTCCGTGTTTCCCTTGAACCCTGCTTTAACCTCTACGAAGCAAAACATCTTGTATTCCGCCAAAATAAAGATAAAGTCGAACTCCTTGTTGTCAAGTTTATTTGGGTCTTTAACTTTGGGAGTTTTGTTAGTTTTACCTTTGGAAGCATTGCTTGCATTGGGAGCTTGGGATTTTACAGGTTCGTTAGATTTTCCCTTGGTAGTTAGGCTGGCATCAGATGCTTGAGTTTTGTCGGGACCAGATACTTTATCTTTTGGAGCACCAGATATTTCAACTTTGTCGGCACCAGATATTTCAACTTTGTCAGCATCAGATACTTCAACTTTGTCGGCACTAGATACTTCAACTTTATCAGCACCAGATACTTCAACTTTGCAGCATCAGATACTTCAACTTTATCGGCACCAGAAGTAAAGCGAAGAAACATATTTTGGTCAAAGCTGTGAAACATGGCGGTACGGATTTTAATTTCTTCTTGTGTTTTAATCAGATAATCCCAGATTATTCTCTCACACTCCGCTCCTTCATAGTTTCCGATAAATCCTCCAAATTTTTCAGAATCAGCCTTGTTCAGGTGTTTACGACCATGATCTTTTAATTCTTGTACTGAATGTTTAGGAATCTCGGGATTTATTCCAAATCTTATTTTTTCCTCTGGAAATCTGACATTTTCTTTTTCCAGGTTTATGGTTAGAACATTCTTCAC
>NW_019398456.1:0-11869 GCF_000591075.1 Eurytemora carolleeae
AATTCTGCGTAAAATTCAAAAGTTCCCAATGTGAATATTGAGATCAAACCTTTGGGATTAAGGGTATCCAACGCAAAAGTTCCTAGCTCTGGTAAAACATCCTTAATTAGTTTGTTCTGTAATAAAATCTAACCTGCCAGTCGAATCAGTCGCCATTGCTGTAACAGCACCATTGTGTCCACGGAACTGTTTCAGGGTTCCTCCAGACTACAGTACAGTACACATTGTACATACGTTGTAGTTTTCAAGGATTTTTACATAAATAAAAGTTTTTATAATTTTGTGTAAAGAATCTAATGATTGATTTTTATTTGATTTTGAGATTCTAGGTTGAGTTGGTTCGACTTTTATAGCAAAAATTTAGTTTCCCGGTGCAATCGCCCAAGTGCGGGTAAACTGCGGGAGTAACTATGAGAACCCTGGGCAACGCTGGGTTCCCAAGCTAGTATATAATAATAAAGGAATTCAGTCTTAGCCACAAACTAAAATTATTTACACCTTTAGTATTTCAAACTTAGATTATCTGATTTAACAGAATTAATTCATAGTTTGAAATATTTGAGGTCAAGAATATTGGGTTGCAAAGATATAGGGATAAGAATATCAGAGTGTATGTCAAAGACTCGATTCTTTTGTCTAACTTTACTTTGATCAAATATCTAAACAGTTTCTTTTGGAAAATTAAATTTTGACTTGTAAAAGGCGTTTGACTCGCAATTTTTTTTTAATTTAGTAAATTGGTCAAACATTAGAAATATACAATTTAGGACTTTTTCAAATTTGAAAAAAATGATTGTTGTAATGTATCCCTCGATTGACCAGCTCCTGGCTGTCATATCAGCACTCCCGGTCAGAAGAATATCTCCTGGGTTTATTGTAGGACCTGGAGAAATAAAACTTTAACCAGGGTTTATGATAGGACCTGGAAAATATAACTGTAACCAGGGATTATGGTTGGACCTGGAAAATATAACTGTAATCAGGGATTATGGTGGACCTGGAAAATATAACTGTAACCAGGGTTTATGATTGGACCTGGAAAATATAACTGTAACCAGGGTTTATGATTGGTCCTGGAAAATATAACTGTAATCAGGGTTTATGGTAGACCTGGAAAATATAACTGTAACCAGGGTTTATGATAGGACCTGGAAAATATAACTGTAACCAGGGTTTATAATTGGACCTGGAAAATATAACTGTAACCAGGGTTTATGATAGGACCTGGAAAATATAACTGTAACCAGGGTTTATGATAGGACCTGGAAAATATAACTAGGGTTTATAATTGGACCTGGAAAATATAACTGTAACCAGGGTTTATGATTGGACCTGGAAAATATAACTGTAACCAGGGATTATGGTTAGACCTGGAAAATATAACTTTAACCAGAGTTTATGATTGGACCTGGAAAATATAACTGTCATCAGGGATTATGGTTGGATCTGGAAAATATAACTGAACCAGGGATTATAGTTGGACCTGGAAAATATAACTTTAACCAGGGTTTATGATTGGACCTGGAAAATATAACTGTATATTGATTTATAATTTTCAAGTAAACTTTTGTATTGACCTGAACATTTTACGAAACACAATACAATTGCAACAATTGCAAATTACAAGTTTCTTTAGAGACATTTCTAAATTTAAAAAAAAACAGTTTTCCGGTTCTTACTGTATTTTTACAGATTTTATAAAATTGTGCGGGAGTTTTTAAAGAAAAGTGCTGTAGATAATTGCTTTACTATTTTAAATCTGGACAAATCTATTGATATCCTCGTCAACATATGAAAAATTAATAAAAATGTTAGACCACGTTTTGGAAATCTCAAGACTATGTGGTTTCAAGGACATAAGAATTATGTGGACAAAAAATTCCATGTGGATCAAACAAAGTTCAAAGTTGGAATTAATGTCCAAAGTCCTCATTTCTTACTTTTTAAAACTGTAGTTTGTAAGCTGCTTATTTAGTTCCAGCTGCAGTGTGCTAATGTACGGTGTGTCCTAATAATTTTAAAAGTATTCTGCACTATAGCTTTAGTAGAAGTAAATATTTCCATTTACTGATAGCGCCGATATAAGGACTTATCTCTAATTGGATAATGAGCTAGATAGAAAGATAGATGTCACCACCATGCAATTTCTATTGGTTCAGAATAGACACTAAACACATGGCTGAACCCTGATTGAATCAGGCGCTAATGGACTCGGCATACTAGAGTGTCTGGATAAGCCCATTATCCTTGAAACCCCCTAGTCTTTAGATTTCCAAAACGTGGTCTAACATTATTATCACTTATTAATGGATTTGTTCAGATTTAAATTGTATCTGGAAAAATCTATTGATCCACAGTTCAACCCAGAACTTAGGAGTCCTTGAAAGAATTTGGAGAATGTCGTCTAGATAATTTCTTAATGGGTTTTATAATATTGTACCTAAATCTAAGTAATTGTAAAACTAAATAAATAGCCATAAATATTTATTCGATTAACAAACTAAATGTCTGCAGAATTCCATTATCAGAAGGTTTAGAAGACGACATTTTATAAATTCTTTCGATGTATCTGGGTAAGTTCTGGGTAAAACTGTAATAAAACTGGAAGTTGTTCAAATACATAATATCTTCAAAGGTTTAAATGATACAAAGCAAATTTTAAAATGCTCATAAGAAATATTAATTCTCGTCTACTTTAAATTATATTTTTTACAACTATCGGAGATAAAAAACGATTTTCAAGTTTTTACGTTTATTGGGACACCCTATGGAAAATGTCGTAGAGAAATGGAAATATTTTGTTATGTAAAAAGAAAAACTAATATTGTTTGGATGACTATACTACCTGAATCTTGATCCCCTACAGGGATATAGATCAAAGGATAAACTCCCTTGCCGTGGCCCTGGACATTTTTAGATATATTATTTTCAAATAAAGCAGATAAAGTTATAATTATATTTATGTTAAAGGAACTTCTTTCTCAAACTCAAACTCAAATTTTCTAATCAAAAAATAAAAGATTTGTAACAAAAACTCAATTTTTTTTTCAGTACATATATTGCATATATTTCAAACAAATCCTCTTCTCCGTCCTGTATCTCTGAAGTATCGAAGAGCCAGGCTCTTGCTGTTTTATCAAAGGAGGAGGAGAAAATAAAATCTCCAGTTAGAAGTATCCTGCAGATACAACATTAATCAATTAAAGAATTAGAAAAACTTGATGAAATAATTGGTTAAAGTAATAAAATACTCAAATACAGTTTTAGGAGGAAAAGTATTGAAGGAATGAATGAAAAAACCTAAATTGAAAGAAAATTAAGTAGCACGTTGATTAAACAAAACATTGATGATTGATAATTATAATAATCTCAGATTATTAATTTTCAAAAATTTAAATTAAAACTTATTTTGAATTTGAATGTTAAAGTGTTTACTTTTGAATCCTAGACGTATGTCCCTCGTACACAAAAAGACACTCGCACGTGGTCATATCCCATTTCCGGATTGTCGAATCTGCACTTCCGGTGATAACAAATGTGTCAAATGTCCCAACAGCGTTGATATAACTGAAAAGATATTATTTTTAATGTAAGAAAAAACTAAGAATAATTTTCAAAATTTTTTAAGAAATGAAAATTAAAGAAACCTGGAATGTCCGCGTAAAACCCCCAGACATTCTGTATCCTCAGTTTTAGTAGACCACATCCTATACAGTAGATATATTAGTAGACTATATCCTATACAGTAGATATATTAGTAGACCACATCCTATATAGTAGAAATATTAGTAGACCCTATCCTATATAGTAGATACATTAGTAGACCACATCCTAAACAGTAGAAATATTAGTAGACTATATCCTATACAGTAGATATATTAGTAGACCACATCCTAAACAGTAGAAATATTAGTAGACTCTATCCTATAAAGTAGATATATTAGTCATCTATCTATATCTGACTGTACTATATGTATAATTGGTTGCACTATATCTATACCTGGCTGTACTATATCTTTACCTGGCTGTACTATTTCTATACCTGGCTGTACTGTCCTCGCTCCCTGTGACCAGCATGCTACCGTCCTCACTAAGAACCATGCAGTTTATACTCTCATCATGATCTGCCATAGTTTCCAGCAGTTCTCCCTTCTTCCCTCCGCTGCTACTTCCTGCTCCCATGGTTAGGCCTTGTTCTAAAAGAAAGATATGATTAAGGAACTGTATAGGTAAATTTAGGTAACATGGTTGAATCACAACGGTACCCATACAACCTTTGTTTGATCAAGGATCTAAAAAAGAATGTTAGAACTCTTGGCCTTTGTTAATAAACGAAAAAGAGTTATTTCTTTTAATCATTTCATATTTTTGCGAATGCTCAAGTATTCAAATCTTTACAGGGACTGTAAGCATAATTCTAACGGACCCTTCATAAATGTTTCATGACTTGTGAAAAAAAATACATTTTACATGATTAAAGACTTTCACTTTTTCTGCATTATTAACGTTTTGATTGTAATTAAATCTGAATTAGTTTTCCACATTTTGTCTTTTCTTTCTAGTTCTTGATTTAAGCTGATGAGGAAAATGCTCTAAACTGAAGGAAAAAATCCGCAAAATATTTTAAAATCCACGACACAATTAGTTCTATAGAAGCAATCAAGGAAGACGGACGTGTCAATCAAAATGTCAAATTACATTTCAAACCTCGGGCAAAGTCTGGATCAATACCAGATTTTTGTTCCTAAATTTTAACTTGCATAATGTTCCTACATGTTTTCTCTCATATTCCTAACACTGTGTCCCTAGACCAAAAATCCTTTATTTTTGTTCCTAATTTCTTAACAATCTTTTTGCTTGTTCCTAGCTGGCTCAAAAGTCAATGTTGTAGTTCCCATTTTTTTGTTCCTCTTTTGATGATCCTAATCAAGTTCTTCCTTTTTTGTTCCTAACTCACCCAACATTTGTCTTATTGTATTGTTTCTTTTTTTAAACCTATAATTTTCCTAGTTCTTTCTTTTTTGACCTTGTTCCTAAAATCCTAATTTACTTTACTTACCTGTTTTTGTTCCTTATTTTAAGTACGTATTTATGATGTGATAAACCAGGTTCTTTGAGTTTGTATTTAATATCATAATTCCTTCATATCACTTGAAAAAAGGGTACAAACGATTAATCAAATTTAATTGGGACCTTTTTTTGCCTCAAAATCTCAGGGGGGGTGTTTTTCAGCTCGGGATAAGATTACAGTGAGAACCAGAAAACTCTGAAACAGGAAGACGACTTTTAGGCTCAAACTTGGACTTTAAATAGTTCAAAGAACATGAGACAAAGCAGTTGTTCCGAGTAAACAGATATATTTTCACTTAATAAGTGATTTAATAAGCTACTGAGAAAATTATTTACTTTATAACAACATTAAATACATTTCTGGATTGCTTTTATATCGTCTTCTTATTCCACATTGTTTGGCTCTCACTGTATGACACTCATTTGTTCATTCATTAATTTTCATTTTCATTATTGCAACAATATAGTTGTGTTTTTTTTTTCAAGACAAACCTTGGACATCATAATATAAATAGCAAGTATTTGCAAAAGTTTTCCATGTATTATTAACAAGAGTTTGTTTTTATCTCAACAACATCAAAAAATACACTGAATAGAGGAATAAAAGGTGTTAAAGGGTGAAAGTATAGTATCCTGTATTCTCCCCCCCCCTTATTTTAAAGATAAAGAATATCGTCAATCTACGAATTATAAATAATAAATGAGTAAAGCAAATATTTTTAAGTATTTTTGTATATGTTTAATGTATGTATATGCATAATAATAAGAAGTATAAAAGTGTGCAATTGAGAGATATAAACTTATATCTTTCTTATTTATACCGGGTATCCTACTAAACATTTCAGTTGAGATATTGTAGTAAATACTCCTAAAACTGGTCTCAGACCCGTATCAATCCAAGTACAACTCGTCAGCTATCAATGTCAACACGGCCCGGACACAAACTAGTAAACTATCAATGCCAAAGCACTGGGCATGAACTCGTCAGTAATCAATGTCATAACCGGACACGATCTCGTCAACGATCGTTCGTAAAAACAAGGAACAAATTTGAAAAAAGATTGCACGATTGCAATTCATGGTACACCCTATTATGGAAATCATCTATGTAATCGTTTAACTTTGTGATAAAAATGTTGTCATGGTACACCATATTATGGAAAGCATCTATAGTTTAACTTAACAACTTCCCTGGAACAAATCTAAAATCTTCTCTTTTATGTATTAGAGCTTTCAGAACTTTTTTTCGGATTTTCTTTCAAATGGTCACTATAGAAGAAAACAAGATTTTTAGAGAAAAAATTATTCATCTAAATAAAAATGTTTATCATATGTATCACATATTTTTTTTATTTTTAAAACAAAAAAGCCTATGTTTTATCAATTTCGGAATATTTTGAATAATTCAGAGCTAACACTGAATTAGACTTTTTTAATTACAGGCACATTTGTATTCCAACTCATAGATAGATGATTCCTTTAGATACATTTTAATGAGAAGAAAATGTCGTCTTCTTTGGCGGTAATTGTTCAGTCTTGAAACTATCCAAGAAATTTTATTCTTGAAACAACTCTCAAAATATACTCATAGTCATAGCATTAAGACATCCTTACTGTTCTCGATATTATAATTTGCTATGAATTGGAAGTATTTAAGTTTTATTGAACAGTTTCTCTGGAACAAATCTAAAATCTAAAAAACAGGATATTTAGAGATAAGATCTTTTATCTGAATCAAAATGTTATTCATGTGTATCACACATAAGTTTTTTTATATAAATATTCCTATAAACGAACTAAGCTAAGTTCAAGTACAGGTTTATGCAGTTAATTATCTTTTTATTACCAATTTCACATTTTAAAGTACAATACCCTCTACAAAATATACAATACAATACAATTGATTAATTACAATTTCGAAAAACTCTTTTTTCAATGCACTTCATGTCATTTATAAATTATCGGAAATCAAAGACGATATTTAGGTCGTCTCTTAATTCCCTTGTTCATTGGGACACCCTGTACAAGTTTTCAATTGTGGTTTCTTTAGAAAATTGACTTTAATATTTCTACTGCAGAAACCACAGAATTACAACACTTTAAAGCTATTAAAAAAGGGTAACTCGAAATTACGCCAATTTAGCTTGCATTTTTTATGTTGTGTAGAATATTTTCTAATTTGTCAACACCATAAGTAATTTTAGCTTATGAGCTTAATGTTACAATGAAAATTCGAGTTTCCCTGAATTTGATGTTTTGTATGGTACACAGCAAATTTTCATAATTTTATAATATTACTCTTTTATAGTTTTTTTACTATAGAGGAGACATACACATATACTTTCACTCCCATCCTATACTCTAAATCCCTTTTGTTCCATATATTATCTTGGTCCGCCCTCTGATACAACTTCATGATGTTTATATCCCTCCATTTTACAAACTTTTTTTGTTATTTCCGACCATATTCTCATGCCCCCCCCCCCCTTCCCCCCCCCCTCTTCCACGAACTTTCTTTTACTACAATCCAATCTTTTCAACTTAGATCTAACTTTTCCATTTTTCCAGGTATATATACAAGAGAAGGTTAATGAATGAAACAGAAACGTATAAGAAGAATACACGGATATCTTCAGTATCAGGAAGTTTTGGTTTCCGGAAAAGTTATAAATATCGCTTTTGTCTTTTGATACAATGTTACATTTTTACACATTTTTCTTTACCTTTTGACATGTCCTCAATATGTGCCATTAAAATAAATTGAGTCTTTGCCACAAACTCTGATTTTCTAATCCCTATATCTTTGCAACCCAATGTCATAGACTTTAGATATTTCATACTAAGAATTCTGGAAAACTCAAAGGGAGGGAGGGAGACATATTGTAGAAGTAATAAAACAAGTCATTATCCCAGTAGCAACTAGCAACTAACAATTCACATGAAAAAAGATTGATAGATATTTAACATTAATAAACAAAGTAAATAAAACCTAAACGTTAACTTAAATCAATTCCTAGAATGTATTCCTAGAAGAAAGGGGGAAAAGGACAAAAGTTTGAAAAATTAGAATTATTTATTTTAACGATATAATTTTACAAGATAAAAAAATGACTGTGATTACATTTTAGAATATTAAACCCTTAAAGCTAAACATTTTTACAAGTTTATAAAAAACAAATTTTTTTTTTGCTTTTTATAAACGATTAAGGCACGTTGGTTTAACCTGGAACAAATAAACATATTTTCTTTTCAAAAAATTTAGATATTTACATTTAAAAAAAATACAGTTTTATTATTAACAATGGATGTTTTACTAGTCTCAAATTTATGTCAAGTGAAATAATTGTCAAACAGATATTCAAATATTTAGTTTCAAACTATAAGCATGCAGTAAGGGAACATGATAAAACATGAATTAAGATAAATAAATATTTAAGATAATGTAATGTAATGGTACCCCAAGCACTCTAGTATAACTGTAGATGTTCTTTTCTGTTGTACAATGAAAGGTTTACGTTCAGTAAAACTCGCCTCTGTACAGTCACTGTACCGTACATATATTAGTACACTGGTTGAAAAATTGTTTGTTTTTATTAAAAAAAACTTTTGAATAGAGAAGCCAAGAATAATTTTAGTCGATTAATCTTTTGTCAAAGCAACGAATAGTTTTGTTCTAATCACGTCTGTAACAATTACTATAATTTTATCTTTTAAATCAGATTTAGTTTTCAAACAAGGTTAGGAGAAGAACTATGGATAGAGCAGGAAGAGAATGAATTATCCTTGAGCAACTCCATCCCGTTCAGCTTCAGTCTCTTCATCCCCGTCCTTTGTATCTTCATTCTCTCCTTCTTCATTTGCTTCCTCTTCACCTCCTTCTTCACCATCTTCTTCACCACCTTCTTCACCACCCTCCTCTCCTATTTCTTCTCCATTTTCCTCTCCTTCTTCTCCCCCTTCTCCATCCTCTCCTCCTTCTCCTTCTTCTCCTCCTTCTATATCTTCCACTCCATTAATATCTTCTCCTTCGACTACTTCACTCTCATCTGCAGGTTCCTCTAGATCTCCAGTATCAAGATCTGGATCAAGAACAACTTCAGGCTTCGGTATAGGAGGAGGGATACTGTCATCTACAGAACTATCTTCACTAACATCTTTAGCATCCCACACCCTATATAGTAAACATTTATAACCAGTAACAATACGGTGCGAAAGTCGTCTTTACTCAGTTCTAAAATTAGGAACGTATCAGAGTTGAAACCCCTACATCCGTACTATTTGCGAACATATAACGTCTCAGTCTCTGGCCATCCGAAGAACGGTGAAAAACTACCCTTGTCGGTGAAAACAAATAGAAAGCATAGTAAAATTAGATTATGTACTGACACCCATACTTCGGGTGACATCTGGCGGCCAAACAATATAGAGTACGGAGACATACAAAGTACGTCTTAAATACGCCTATTAATTTGCGATGACTAAAACTAACTGAAATTTGGTACAAGTGTCAATATTTGGTACAAGTGTATAGAGTTTACCCTCTGCAAGTACAAGACAGTTTACTGCTGCTTGATGACCGATGAAAGACCGTTTCAGATTTCCAGTTTTTGCGTCGTAGGCTCGGGCAATAGAGTCCCCACAAGCTGTCCACACTAGACAAAAACAATGCAAAAATTTGAAACTTTAGCAAAGTATTGGAAAGGAATTGGGTCTTTGTCACAAACTCTGATTTTCTAATCCTTATATCTTTGCAACTCAATGTCGAAGACCTTAGGTATTTCAAAATATGAATTCTGTTAGATCAAACAATCTAAGATTCAAATATCAACGATTTACACCATCAGATTTCAAAGATATAGAGATTAGATAATTTGTATTTGTGGCAAAAACTCGACTTCTTTATTTGTTTTGAAATAATTGATTTTTGGCCTCAAACTCTTATTGTCCCATGCTTATATCTTTGCGACCTGGTGACCTATTTTAAAATATGAGTTATGCTAGTTCAAATAACCAAAGTTGCAAAGTTGCAAAGATATATGGATGCGAAAATCTGAGTCTAGATACTTTGAAGTAAAAATTAATTGTACATGTATTAAAGACTTATGTTAACTAAATTAAATGTAATTTATTAGTGAGATGTAATGTAATCTAAATCTATTTCTATTACAGGGACTGTAAGCGTAATTTCAAGTGATCCTCCATGCAAATATTTTCTGCTGTAGAAATGCGTCAGGAACTTTTGTAGAGATCTCCACAATTGAAATAAAAACAAAGATAAAATTAAGAATTATAAACTTTAAATAAGAATTTGAAACTGCACAAAATATCTCATCAATCAACAAATAAAACCAAATTTGAAAAAATAAAGAAAAAATGTTCATTACCTTTTCAAAGGTCTTTCGGTGCCAAAAAAATGTAAAACTTAAGGGACATGCAAAATAAGAGTTCTTTGAAAAAAAATCATATAATTGTAACAAAAATGTTTGTTGAGGAAAAACTTCAGTTTGAGGATTAACTATACACAACTTTTATGTGTGAGTAGGTAAACACTAAAGGTTGAAACTTTTGTATGATGTCCAAATAATAAGTTAATCCATGGGACGGATACTGATTAGTCTTTCTAAAGGGATTAACAATACAAAAATTCAGAATAAAAAGTTTTAAAACTTCCTTTTTTGGATAAACATGATAAATATAAAGTATAATGTTTAGTTTCTTAAACTAAAATGTTATGATCTTCATGCAAAGACAACACATAAATCATTAAAGCATTTTCATTTGTATTTTTTCCAAATACTTACATATTCCGGATTTAAACCTCATATTGATAACAGACCCCTTGTGCCCCTTGTATTGACGAGTATTATCTCCGAACTCCGTAACCCAGCACTTTGCTGTCCCGTCCGCGGACCCTGTATACATCAGCCTGTTCACGACCAGCAGACTGATCACAGCGTTCGTGTGCCCCT
The DNA here is from genome assembly GCF_000591075.1 of Eurytemora carolleeae. NCBI lineage: Eukaryota > Metazoa > Arthropoda > Copepoda > Calanoida > Temoridae > Eurytemora > Eurytemora carolleeae. Next base: position 11,040 of record NW_019398456.1, read on the forward strand.
CCATGTTCTAATAAAACCAAACGACAAATTAGTTCTTAAAATAGACAATAGATGTCTCTTATTGAATTTGAATAAAGCTTGAGAGCAGAGCGTGGTGGACAAGTCCCTGTCTTAAATATGAGATTATTAGTGAAGGTTATAATCATCCTGAAGTCTTGAAGATGGGCCTCTCAAGGTTACCATCCGGGGGTTAGAAAAATGCATTTTTCGAAAAATTAAAAATTTCAAATTTTTTTTGTTAAATTTGGCTCCTGCCGAGTGGTAACCTGAGAACCCCGGGATGGTAACCTAAGATTGCAAGCAAANAGATACCATTATACCAATATACTGGACACAGAGGATATATATACATAGATACCATTATACTAATATACTGGACACAGAGGATATGTATACATAGATACTATTATACTAATATACTGGACACAGAGGATATGTATACATAGATACCATTATACCGATATACTGGACACAGAGGATATGTATGCATAGATACCATTATACCAATATACTGGACACAGAGGATATATATACATAGATACCGTTATACTAATATACTGGACACAGAGGATACAAATACATAGATACTATTATACCAATATACTGGACACAGAGGATATGTATACATAGATACCATTATACCAATATACTGGATACAGAGGATATGTATACATAGATACCATTATACCAATATACTGGACACAGAGGATATATATACATAGATACCATTATACTAATATACTGGACACAGAGGATATGTATACATAGATACCATTATACCAATATACTGGATACAGAGGTATGTATACATAGATACCATTATACCAATA
>NW_019398457.1:0-11807 GCF_000591075.1 Eurytemora carolleeae
GGGGGGGGTCAAATTGACCCCCCCCCCCAGCGGGAATAGGGTTAAATGAAAAATTTCAAACTAAAAATCAAGATTATTAAAAGATAGAAAGAAACTCAAAACTGAAGATGATGAAATCAAACAAAAAATGTTCTTACAAGTGATGAATGTTTTGGCATCAAGAATGTAATGTCGTATCATATTCAAACTTTGATTCATGAAGATGTCATACGGCCATATCTTTGAATTAGAATTCTAAACATTTTAACCTGAACTAATCAGAGCAGACACCTTTATAAACATATTAATAAAAGAAATTGATATTTGGCAACATACCATTCACAATTGAAAACGACATTCAACATTCAATACTGTCGAGAACTGGGGCTAGTGAAGAAATTCATGGAAATGAAGGTTTTTTAAAAAGCATTAAAAAATATCAATAATGCTTAGAACACATAAATCTTAAAAGACGGAGTAATGAAATAGTAAATATAAATAAAAATTAGGATAATTAAGTGCCACACTTCCGTTCATTATTCTTTTGGCATCTAATCATACCAATCATTTGTGTGCATCCAATTATTATTCTTTTAATAAAAATGTCATGAAATGTGTTTTAAAACTAAAGGTAAAACTATTTATTAATAATCGGTACAAACATTCACATTTATTACAATTCACATTTTATCCGCCATTTTGCCACAGCTGACTTGCAACAATATAGGCACAGCTGACGAACCGCCATTTTGGCACAGCTGATATTCTGCATTTTGAAACAGCTGATACAAAATGGAGGATCTAGAGATTCGAGGCTAAATTTTCCACCGAGCAACTATTATTGTATATTTACATTGTAAATATTTGAGAATTTTAGAAGATTTGATTTGGTTGAATAAATTCAGATTTTTTTCTCCATCAACTAATTAAGAACATCTTTAGGATCGAAAGGTAAATCTTGTTTTCTATGAATAAATATAGATATATAGGCTACTACATTTAGACTTTACGGACAATTTTTTTAAAAATGAATGAGAATGATTTACGCTCATCTACTGACACCTTTTTCATTTTTCACAACCTGAAGCTTATGGCTGCTTAATTTAAGCATAAAACACAAGGTAAGCCATGTTTTTTCTTTAAAATAAGATTCAGGTTAGACAGTAGATTAGTTTCATAAGAGAGCTCAGATCTTGCTTTTAAATTCAACATCAACCAACTATAATTCCAAAATAGAGTTTGAAAGTTTTTAGAGAAATATAATATTTATATATTGCTTTCTTATTCTAAGGATAAGATACATTCCAAGATTTTTATGAATGCTTCAACAAGCGCAGTAATTCTGAGATAATAAATATGTCCGAGTTCTTGTAAATAATGATATTTCAACTTTAATTCTTCACATCTTTTGAACTTGACATTAAACAGTCTTTTTATTTGAACTATGAAGAGTATCTACTATAGTGTAGAATAGGCCTCAAGTTAACAGAAGCATTCTGAATGCTAATTTAAACACTGGGAATTCTCACTTTGTTCTTTTTTCATCCTTCACGTTATCACATGCAGTGCCATCTATGCACTGTTAACTGAACTAGTTTACCAGAAGAAAGCAGATAGGATTAACGTAAGCAATGACATCGCCGGAAGAATTGTTGAAGAGCCACTGAGAGGCCCAACTTTAGGTGGTGGTCTAGTTGGTGGGGGGTTGGGGTTAGTGTTGCAGCAAACAGAACTTGTAGTGTTGCTTCCTTTCACGGGACAACAGAAGTCTCCTTAAAAAAAAAAGAATAGTGAATTAATTTTTCTAAAAAATTAACTTTTATAAACTTTGTCCTTTCCAGTCCTCTGGGTTTTACAGGATGCATTTCCGAAATAAATGGTGTTGATGAGTCTGATCCTCAGAAACATCTTTGAGGGGCAAAAATTGAATTATGTTTCTCATTCCAAAAATTTGGGTTTTTGCTTACTTTCTAATACATGAAGAATCCCTTATTATCAATGCCCCCTATGTAAACAAATACCCGGAGAGGAGATTTCCAGGAATTAATGTCAATTTTAAAAGTATGGGTCATTAAATTCGTGTACAGGAAGAGCCATGGCTGGAATGTGAAAAAAGAAAAGCCCCCCCCCCTGGACACATTTATGCATACGCCCCTGTTTTGTGGAACCCCCTGCATCTTACCGTATCCTAGATCCTTGCACATATCATGGTTAACGCAGGGTAAACTCTTGAGATGGTTGAAGTACTTCTCCTCGCAGCAGAACTGCCCGTTGCAGCAACGATCCGGGCCTAGATACAGTCAATTTTATAACATCGTCAACAATCAACATAATATCTATCTATTTATCTAGCATCTACACATTACAAATTACAACACTCTACATAATGCACATACTTTTTGTAACTTAATAAACACGTCTAAATATCTATACATTTGTAATCGTAATTCTATGTTTAAAAACTATTTGCAAAGAAATACTTTGCAAAAAAAATTCGAGGGATAAAAAAGACGATCAAACATGTAGATAAGCTAAAGAAGTTTAAACATTTTTAACATAGGAGAAATTCAAAGATTGGTTTCCAGATTCCAGCCATTAAAATTAGGTTATTATATCTTAGAAAGTTACACAACCTAGAGTTCTGTGGACACTACGCAATCTATTTCAAAATGAAAAGTTGTTTAGCTGATAAAGCTAATTAAAATATATGAGAAAAAAATATGTAATTTTCACTCCTTGTCAATGTTTTTGCTCTATAAGTTTCCGCACTTTAGATGAGCTAAACCTCTATTACCCGGCCCCGTAGATACCTCTTAAGCTGTCTGCTGATATCTGTCTACACGAGAACCTTACATATACATAAAGAGGAGAGGAAAAAGGATAAGGAGAAGGAGGAGAAGAAAAAAGAAGGAGGAGAAGGAGGAGAAGGAGGAAGAGAAGAAGGAGTAGAAAAAGGATAAAAAGGAGGAGAAGATGGAGATGGAGAAGAAAAAGGATAAGGAGAAGAAGGAGAAGGAGGAGAAGAAAAAGGATAAGGAGAAGGAAGAGAAGAAAAAGGATAAGGAGAAAAAGGAGATGGAGGAGAAGGAGGAGAAGAAAAAGGATAAGGAGAAGGAGGAGAGGAAAAGGATAAGGATAAGGAGAAGGAGGAGAAGAAAAAAGAAATAGGAGAAGGAGGAGAAGAAAAAGGATCAGGAGAAGGAAGAGAAGAAAAAGGATAAGGAGAAGGAGTAGATGAAGGAGAAGGAGGAGAAGAAAAAGGATAAAGAGAAGGAGGAGAAGGAGGAGAAGAAAAAGGATAAGGAGAAGGAGGAGAGGAAAAGGATAAGGAGAAGGAGGAGAAGAAAAAAGAAATAGAAGAAGAAGGAGAAGGAGGAGAGGAAAATGCACACTGAGAAGATGGAGATTGAGGAGAAGGAGGAGGAGCAAAAAAGGACAAGAAGGACAAGGATGAAAAGAAAATTGCACAGAAGAAAGAGAAGAAGGAAGGATAAAATCCAAAGAAAGAGAAGATTTGTTAGTAAATACATTATTGTTAGAAAGTATAATATAAAGAAACATATAAAATTAGCTACCACAATAAGCGTACAAAAAAAAACATATAACTTCAACTACAGATAATCTCTCTACAAAGTAAACTATTTTCTACTAAAAATTTAAAGAAAAAAACTAAAAAAAGTAAAGGATCACAGTCATGCCGTATGCAAACATACACAAAAATAACATTTCAAAATGAGATTTTTTAAACAGAAATAATTTTTGGTTTAAAATAATCTCTTTTTTAAAATGCTGTTGTAATTGTGTAGATATGGGTTGAGCAAAACACTGGATTTGTTGTATAAATGTAAATAACCTTATGTTTCTTGGAATACAGGTTTAACCACAAAATATGAGACTTCAGATACACCTGTTCATGATTCATTATACATTTATGGGTCCCTAGCTGTCAAATGTCAAATTATTTTAAATGACAAGAACTACGAATTAAGGCAGAATTAGCCAGTTTTATACTTTATATTTTTATATTCTATTTTCATATCGTCTCGATCCTTAGTCTCAATCTTTGTGGATAACCCTGTATATAAGTTGTGCAATGTCCCCAGGTGTCAGTGTTCAAATGTTTCCAATTTATTGCAATTCATGATAATTTCTAAAGATTTGTTTGTGAGAAAATAAATTTTTTGTCAAATAAAATGTTTCAGAAAACATAATACAGAAGATAGAATTGTAAATATAGTGTTTTATTAATTTACCCGTTACGAGTAGGAAGGAGAAAATAATTAAGCACATTTTCAGGTAAAAAAGGTACTTTACGTTAACACTTATTTTTCTTCAATAGCAAATTTTGTATTTCAGTCAAGATTGAAAATATGAATCTGCTTTATTATAATGAACTTAGAATTTATATCAGAACCATGATATTTAGTTTTAAATGCGTTGTATAGTAAAATATAAAATTTAGTGGCTAAAACAAGTAAAGTATATATAAAGATAAAAAAGTAAAATTTGAAAGTTAAGTTTAAACTATTAAATATATATAATGCACATGGTACATCGTAACATCGCACCAATAACACAGAGTTTACAACATAAATTAACAAATCCATGTATCTTAGTCTTCCCTGTATGTACAAAAAAACGTACAAATTCAATCAGCTAATTTGTACCCAATAACCCTTAAATTTCTGCTAAATCATTGCGTACACTTCAGCTTATTGTTTTTGTACACTCTGTACACTGTACCAGGACAGTTGATCCCTTACCCTGACCCTTACAATCTCTGTCCCCGTTCTCTCTGCAGTCTCCTAGCTCCTCCATGCACAGGCCGACATTGATGTTTCTTCGATCATGATGCCTAAACAATTTTTATCAAATGTTTGTACAAAGATAACCATAAAACTATGGAATAGAATGACGAAATGAAAGCAATACTGAAGTGTAATTTATGTTGTTACAAAGCAAATAGATTTACTAGTAACTTATTAAATGGGCCAGCTTACACTGCACATCTTCAATAAAGAATAAAGTCATAACTTGAGTCTTAAAATCGTCTTACTATTCCAGAGTTTTCTGGTTTTCAATGTACATAGATGTACATGGATGCTTAAGAGTCGGCTTGGTACTGGAAATAAAGCAAAGTTTACAGTGGGTAGTACAATTTTAATCTTTTTGTGTAAGTTTTTTTTCTTCAATTTATTTTCAAGAAACAAAAATTTATTTAAAGTTGCCTTTTAAATCTTATTTTTATTGTTATCATGTCTAAAAAGTCTTATTTCTGTATTGTTATAATGTCTTTAATTATTATTATTGTATTGATATTATTCCAAACCATAGAAAACAATTTTACTTTAATATTTGGTATAAATGTATTGATTTGTGGCACAAACCTTACACGCTCAAAGTTAGAGTTATAAATAATTAATGTGAACAATAATACTTAAATTCAACATCATTTTGTGATTTATAGATAATCTTATCGATGGAAAGAGAAGGGTGAGGGGGGGCAGGACCTGTATGGGGAGATCCCTTTACACAAATCTATCCCTTAATAGTCCCTTTACACATATCTATCCCTTAATAGTCCCTTTACACATATCTATTCCTTAATAGTCCCTTTACACATATCTATTCCTTAATAGTCCCTTTACACAAATATATCCCATAATAGTCCCTTTACACATATCTATCCCTTAATACTCCCTTTACACATATCTATTCATTAATATTCCCTTTACACAAATATATCCCATAATAGTCCCTTTACACATATCTATCCCTTAATAGTCCCTTTACACATATCTATTCCTTTATAGTCCCTTTACATAGATATATCCTTTAATAGTCCCTTAAAATATGATTAATCCCTGAACAGTCCCTTCAAATAGATTTATCCCTGTATAATCTCTTTAAATTGATTTATCCCTGAACACTCTCTTTAAATATATTTATCCCTGAACACTCTCTTTAAATAGATTTATCTCTGAACACTCTCTTTAAATAGATTTATCCCTAAACACTCTCTTTAAATAGATTTATCCCTGAACACTCTCTTTAAATAGATTTATCCCTGAACACTCTCTTTAAATAGATTTATCCCTGAACACTCTCTTTAGATAGATTTATCCCTAAACACTCTCTTTAAATAGATTTATCCCTGAACACTCTCTTTAAATAGATTTATCCCTGTACAGTCCCTTTAAATAGATTTATCCCTGTACAGTCCCTTTAAATAGATTTATCCCTAAACACTCTCTTTAAATAGATTTATCTCTGAACACTCCTTTAAATATATTTATCCCTGTACAGTCCCTTCAAATTAAAACTAAAAGTAAAAGCTGTAAAGCATCATGCTGCTTGTATTCTGTATATATTTATTAATCAGGGATTCAGGGTTAATCGTCAAACATGAGGCACGATTACAATAAACTGCTATGAGTTTGGATTTAATGAATACAGCGAGAACTAGTTAAAATTGATTTAACTAGTTGAACTCCTGTGTACTTTTGGCTGTAGTTCAAGCATGTATACCTAGTTTGACTACTTCTAACTATATTTATTAAATTCCGTATCTGAAAAAAATATTTGTTAATTCATATCCCGTGTTCTCTTAATACCCGTAGATACTATTTGATAATTCATCAGTTCATGCCAACTCATCCAACTCATACTTGTAGTTAGTGATGATTAATAGTGTTGGTTGGTTAGATACTATGGTAGTTACAATAGATCAAATTTTATATTTTCTCATTATGATTCATAATAGAAAGGGAGTGACTTGGTACCCCCCACGGTAAACTAGAGGTCCTGGTTAAAAGTCCAGTGAGTCTTAACATTAGAACCCATTTAATGTTATAGATTTTTCGTATCTACTATTTAATACCTTTTTGTTCTGGTATTTATTATAAAAAAATGAAGTGTTTCGTATCCTACGCTATTTTCGACATATTTTGAAAGAGAGCTCAATATTTCGATACAAACAGGATGCACTGACATGTGTGTTAGTTTCACGTGCCAGTGTGACAGGAAAATAACCTTCCTCTGCTTGAATTTTTTGGGATCATTGAGGACCTGAACATGTGTTTACAAGGATACGGAAGGGAGTGGAATTTTATCTATAAGCTTTGGAATCATTTATGAGTCAGAAATATAGAACCATTCATGAGTCATAAATATGGAATCATTCATGTGTCAGAATTATGAATCATTCATGAGTCAGAAATATATAACCATTCATGAGTCATAAATATGGAATCATTCATAAGTCAGAATTATTTAATCATTTTTTTAGTCAGAATTATGAAATCATTCTTTAGTCAGAAATATGGAATCAGTCATGAGTCAGAATTATGGAATCTTTCATGAGTCAGAATGATGGAATCATTCATGAGTTAGAATTATGGAATCATTCATGAGTCAGAATTTTATGGAATCATTCATGAGTCAGAATTATGGAATCATTCATGAGTCAAAACTATGGAATCATTCATACCTGAAAAATTTTCTAACGAGGAAAGTGAGTAAAACGTTATCAAGTTTCACCAGGTTACAGATTAGAGGGAATTATGAGAGTAAAATTCAAGTTTATAGATTTTACGCGGCAGGTGCCTCAACTCAGACATTTTACATTTTAATTCCATATTTGGTTTAAAAATAAGTTCTTGTGCTGACAGGAGACAGCCAAATCATAAATAGTCCCAGCTATTGTTTGCAATAATCAGTTAATGTACAAGAAATATTTATGAATTCTGATTAATTCTGAAAATTAACTAAACAAAAAACTAAAGATGCCAAACTAATCAGATTAGAATAATAAAGAAAGACAAGAAAGACAAACACTAAAAAGGAAACTTTGAAACTTTTAAGCAATTGTTGAGCTTAACTTTTAAAAGATTTATTTTGGCGTTATTCAAAATGACCCATTATTTAGAGTAGGTCATGTCCGATACACAGTGCTCTTTTAACCAATGCGTCTGAGCAAATATGATGTTGATATTCCTTTTTTTCTTTCTAAAAATTGATGATTTTCAATTCTTTAAAAAAGTGACTTGCGGGTTAATACTTTAGAGTCAAAGAGAGAAATTGTCCAAATTTAAGACATGGTTTAAACTATAGAGCGAATCGGGTATATCACAGTCCTTCCTTGAAGAAGAGTATCCAGGTATCCTGTCTAGTCCTGTCCTTGAAGAAGAATACCCAGGTATCCTGTCTAATCTTGTCCTTGAAGAAGAGTACCCAGGTATCCTGTCTAGTCCTGTCCTTGAAGAAGAGTACACAGGTATCCTGACTTGTCCTGTCCTTGAAAAAGAGTACCCAGGTATCCTGACTAGTCCTGTCCTTGAAGAAGAGTATCCAGGTATCCTGACTAGTCCTGTCCTTGAAGAAGAGTACCCAGGTATCCTGACTAGTCCTGTCCTTGAAGAAGAGTATCTAGGTATCCTGACTAGTCCCGTCCTTGAAGAAGAGTACCCAGGTATCCTGTCTAGTCCTGTCCTTGAAGAAGAGTACCCAGGTATCCTGTCTAGTCCTGTCCTTGAAGAAGAGTATCCAGGTATCCTGTCTAGTCCTGTCTTTGAAGAAGAGTACCCAGGTATCCTGTCTAGTCCTGTCCTTGAAGAAGAGTACCTAGGTATCCTGTCTAGTCCTGTCTTTGAAGAAGAGTACCCAGGTATCCTGTCTAGTCCTGTCCTTGAAGAAGAGTACCCAGGTATCCTGACTAGGCCTGTCCTTGAAGAAGAGTATCCAGGTAACCTGACTAGTCCTGTCCTTGAAGAAGAGTACCCAGGTATCCTGACTAGTCCTGTCCTTGAAGTAGAGTACCCAGGTATCCTGTCTAGTCCTGTCCTTGAAGTAGAGTACACAGGTATCCTGACTAGTCCTGTCCTTGAAGAAGAGTACCCAGATATCCTGACTAGCCCGAGTAGTGAATGCTCATTAACCGAAGCGCATGTTTCAAAAAAGTTGTAAATATATTTCAAGATTAATTATCCTTCAACAAGAAACTGGTTTTCTAAACTATTATTGTTTACAGTCAGCCTTTTGTTTTTACAAATTTAGAAAAAACAATAAATACTCAAAATTATGTTTTCTAAGTTTTAATTTCCCAGGGCGTAGGTGTTTAGATTTTCACGGGCAGGAATATGATTGATGGATGGAAAGCCGTGAAAAATTGCTGAAAAGTTAAAGAAGAGCCAAGAAAATGAACATCAGGAATCTACATTAAGAAACTGATTCCCTGATTCCCAACAGTAACCTAGAACCTTAGTCTAATAAATATTTAAAAGATGACGTCATTTCCTGGCTTGAAAAGTGTTTAATTGTGATCATACAAATAAAAAAAGAGTTTTCAAAAATAAAAACATATAACTATCTACTTATACTTGATCAGGCGAAGTTTTAAGGGTACCGTTGAGAATTGGACATGACACTCTATCAATGGAGGATGAATTGAAATTACTTTTACAGTTTCAAATCTTGATATCGTTGATTATCTGATAAACATGTTGTAACCTTTCATATTTCAAACTTTGCCTATTTAATTTTGGTTTGAAATATCAAAGTCTACCTGGGATCAGGTTTCAAAGAAATCGAATATTGAAATCTAGTTCCAATGTGAGAATAAAAGGAGTATGCATAGTCTATTTATACTTCTTTATATTGGATTTAATTTGATACATCTTTATAGTGGATTTATTTTGATATATCTTTATAGTGGATTTATTTTGATATATCTTTATATTGGATTTAATGTGATATATCTTTATAGTGGATTTAATTTGATATATCTTCATCGTGGATTTATTTTGATATATCTTTATAGTGGATTTAATTTGACATATCTTCATAGTGGATTTATTTTGATATACCTTTANTAACAAGGCTTTTATCTGTGACCATCTATTCTGCTTACAGAATAAAAGAAAAAGTTTGCGGATTTCATAATATTTTTTTCGCGCATTTTCTAAATTTAAAAAAATAAAAAACTTTTAAACAATAATTTTTTTAATTTTTAATCATTCATAAACTTTCCCTGTGGTCACGTAAGGTCCAACATAAAATTTGGGGCCGATCGGTTCAGCCGTTTTGACGTTTATTGGATACAAACAAACAAACAGACACCCAGACAAGCTAAATTTATAAATAGAAGACTAAAACTAGAAATTTTTCCATATTCAACCTATTTGTTTCTTATTTTTCTTACTTTTTACTCAACCTAAACTTACCACATCAAAATGGTGTTTGCCTTCCTTGTGCACTTTCAAAATTACCGGAACTAAAAAGATTTAAATTCATAAAATAAAATATAAAATTAAAAGAAGTATCTAAATCATAATGATATCTTTATATCTCCAGTAATTTTGAAAACACAAAAAAGGTTGACCAGGTTGAAATTAGGTCGATGAAGGAATGCCGCAATAACAATCTGCAATTCATCTCTCAACTGTCATGTTTCTTGGAAAACTAAATAAATAAATCACCATTAAAATATGAAGGATGTTATAGCTGGCGGCTCCCGCACAACAAGGAGCATCTAAATAAAAAGAGTATCATATTATGAAAATAAGTAGAAAAAGAAAAATGATCTATTTTAAAAGAAAAAGTGTTTGCTTTAATTTACTAGTGGGTGAGGAACCCGCAACGCTCTGGCATAGATCACTGGTTTAAAAAAGAAATCAAAGAGTTCAGTCTGTACCAAAGAGCGAGTGCCGGCGAGCAATCCTGAATTTTAACGTGGCGTTCTGATAAATCTAAGAAAAAAAAATCAAGTTAGTTTTTTACAATAGGCATATTCGACATTGGATTGTAAGTAAGATGGTTGCCTGAGCTAAAAAGTTAAAATATGTTAATAATATTGAATAAATAGAGAAAAAGGAATTTAAAGCAAATACATAGTAGAGTAAATTAAGACATATTCATAAGAGAGCTGAGATGAAAATTAGGTAATAAATATAATCAAAATTAGGATTAATCTCATGGTTTTTGTATATTCTTGAGTATAGAAGGCACGTACTTTAAGGGTATGATTGCTCTCTGTAGACCAGGAAATCAGCCAATGGTATCAGTGTAAAGCTTCTTATCGGGGTCGTCTTTCAAAGAGAACTTGATTTTCCCATTCTGTGTGAAGCATCTCTCAACTTTATCAACCTTGGACAGCTCCATCAGACGGTTGTAGTTCAACTTGGTGAGATCTTCAGTCATGAATATCCTGTTGGGTTGAGAACGGTTAATACCTTCCAGTATCTGTCGTTTGTTCTTAAGAACAAGAAGACGACATGTTCTTGAGAAGAACCTGAGGATAATTGGAGAGTGAGAGTTTGGAGGGGCGTTCTTGGAAGGTTTCAGAGGGTGTCCGTACTCAATTAGTTCTGAGGGTGCGGGGATTGAGTTAATTTCCTTGTTGTTAACACAGACCTGTAGAATAGGTTTGAGAACTTTGTTGTAGACATGTTGGATCAGATGTATTACATAAATATTACGGACAGATAGAGGACTACAGAGACTACCCGGGACTTTTATTTATTACATAATCATTACAGACAGATGGAGGACTACAGCAACTACCCGGAACTATTATGTATAACATAATCATAACTGTACCGGGCTCTCGCTTCATCCTTTTTAAAATCTAAGCCAATATTCCCTATAACGGGCCCTTGCTACATTCTTTTTTATAACCTAAGCATATATCCCCTGTACCAAGCCCTCGCTTCATCATTTTTTATAACCTAAGCATTTATCCCCTGAACCGGGCCCTCGCTACATCCTTTATTATAATTTTAAGCATGTATACCCTGAACCGGACATTCGCTACATCCTTGATTATAATCTAA
>NW_019398458.1:0-3413 GCF_000591075.1 Eurytemora carolleeae
AATTTAGGGAATATTAAACGAAGTGTTTTATAACTTTTAAAAACAAACAAAATATTTAATAGATTCATTATAGAAAGAAATATGTTTTAAGAAAAGGAATTACAAATTTAAAAGATCAAATGGAAATGTGTAAAGTAACATAAAAATATTCTCAAAAATATTTGAAAATAGATCAATGGACCGTTATAATACTTTAAATCACCGTGAATCATGAATTAGGTGTTTTGTAGGAAGGATGACGAATTTATATTTGAAAACATGTTATTTTCAAATTATTTTCAAACGTTTCCAAACTTCATCGAAAGTTTTGTTTTAATAAATAGGAAACCATGAAAATCCATCAGGATCTATTTGATGTCCTAGATTCGTACTGTCCTGCCTTTATCGAACATTTTCGTAAATCATTTATTATTAAAACAATCTAAACCTTTTATCTATTAAAACAATTTAAACCTTCTTTTCTATTAAAAGTGTTCCTCATGGATGGAAGGCTGCCCAACAGAATGGCAGCGGAGAGAAAACAGAGAACAGAGCTCACACCACAAGAATATCTACAATGAAAGATAGATAGATAGATAGATAGATAGATAGATAGATAGTCAAAGTTTAAAATATTACAGGCTTGCACCATCAGGTTGCAACGATTATTATAATTTAAAGTTTGAAGGGAGTTATAATTTTCTTTAAAAAAGTCAATATTTCAATTATGTGTTGACTGAACCAGTGTTTAAAAAATATAAATACACAAATATATGTCCCTTTAGAGTTTATTTTATAAGAACAATCATCTAGTGATGGTTGGGGTCCAAAGTTGAGGTTCTACGCAGCACAAATGTGGCTCGCCTCCCCTCTTCCCCCCCCCCTCTACCCGACCTTAAATAGCCATACTTTGGTTTTATTACTCTATTTCATTTAAATAAAACATTTCCATTTCCCAAATTTTCGATTGAAAATGTTTAAATATTGAATATAAATAGGATATGAAAGAAGGGGAGGGGGGGCTGTAAGGTCAATGTACCCCCCCCCACTATAGCATCCAAGTTTTTATAAAATCCGGAAATTGTAGAACTTTGTGATAAATACTGCCATTGTTTTATCTTAAAAAACTTGAACTATATCAATATAAAGAGAAAACTGCAAAAATATCAAATAATACAAAGAGTGCAAAAAGTTGCAACTAAGAAAGAGCTAATAGTTTTAATTTGAAAAAAGAAACAAACTGAATAATGAAACTGAGTAATTAAATTGAGTAATGAAACTGAGTAATGAAACTGAGTAATTAAATTGAGTAATTAAATTGAGTAATGAAACTGAGTAATTAAATTGAGTAATAAAACTGAGTAATGAAACTGAGTAATTAAATTGAGTAATGAAACTGAGTAATGAAACTGAGTAATGAAACTAAGTTATGAAACTGAGTAATAAAACTGAGTTTGAATTCACATTTCAATATTTTTTTTGTCTCATTAGTTTCCTTCGTTGAATTTGCTAAAAATTTCTTATTCTTGTTCACAATAAACTCAACAAAAATATTATACATAAAAGGACTGTCTTTGTAAATTCAAGTGAACCCCTATTTAAAGAGTTATATGCCATTTTATAAAAAGCACCTGTACAAATTGACGATTTTCAATTGTGGTTTCTTTTTAAAAACAATTCGCAGAAATATGCAGGAGCGAGGAACTACGGATAGTATTCAATAGTTTAGGATCTTTCTATTTTCTACATTTACAAGGGTAACGCTGTGAATCGGGGGTTATTTGAAAATTACGTTTTTCAGCCCCATTAAACATTGATAAAGGAATTGAGTTTTTGCAACAAACTCTGATTTTATAATTCCTATATCTTTGCAACCCAATATCATAGACCTTAGATATTTCAAACTATAAATTCTGTTTGAACAGATAATCTAAGTTAGAAATATCAAAGGTTTACATCATTTGGTTTAAAAAAAATAGGGATTTGAAAATTTGTGTTTGTGGCAAAGACTCAATTCCTTTGTTTGACTTAATCCTATAAAGGCTAGGGGTCTGAATCTATGTTAAGCCTGGGGGGGGGGGGCGTTTGGCGACCCCCACCCCCCTAGAAAAAGACTTTAGAGAATAGTTATAGGGTTGAAATGCATGTTCATAGCCAAATTTCAAGGCCAGCTCCAAGAAAAAATAATTAGACCAATAATTTTAATAGTTTGAGTGCTAGAGGGAGGGTTGAAAAAAAGCCTAAAAAAGGGTAAAAAAAAGAAAAAAATATTTTTTTTGTTTTAAACAAATATCAATGTGTGACACATGTTTCTACATGCATTTTTCAAGGGCTTTTCAAAACTATAGTTTTTAGATCTGTAACTTAGTCACAAAAAAGTTATGGGTTATTTTAGATTTTTTTTTCACAGACAGGACTTTTTTCCACCCTGTACCCTACCCTAAAAAAAATATTTTTTAACAAAAAATACTTTAAATTGCTATTCATTAAAAGTCACAAAATTTCACGGTGATAGTGTCAAAGAAAGAGGTTTAAAAGAAGTTTATAAAAAAGGGTATATTTGATAAAAACAATATTATACACAGGGATCTAAATAATATATGAACTTTCTTCATCTTTTTGTGCAAAACAATACGCAATTAACCACCTCCCCCCCGCCCCAGCCATAGATAGCAACTCCTGCCCACGGCGCTCGGTCCAGAAATCGTCTTCGTCAAACCAACAACATTGTGGGCTTACATTTTTTTCTAGTGGGAGGGGGGCTCATAACCCATTGGAGCCCAAAAAGATAACCCAAGGTTTCACTGACAGGGGGGGGGGGGGTTGTTCCGATATATGATGTTAATGTATTATAGTATTTTATTCCGATATATGATGTTAATGTATTATTTGGTATTTTATTCCAATATATGATGTTAATGTATTTTAGTATTTTATTCCGATATATGATGTTAATGTATTTTAGTATTTTATTCCGATATATGATGTTTATTCCTGGCCACTCCAATATATTTTTGGTCACAGCTAAAAACTGTTAAATTAGTGTAACCTTGGACTTTTAATCCTGTAGAGTCATGTTTTGGGAACCTTCCCTTTAAGATTATTTTATATTTTCACCTCTGTATCATTCTATGAATCTAGAATCTAGATATGGTTTAAAGTAAAGGTCAGGAGAAACTGAAATGAAATTTCTTTAGGAACCAATGGTGCGCCAAAAATATTAAACTGTTATTTCAAAATGTTGCATTTAAAACAAAATTTATGCTTTTTAGTTTTAGCTAGAGCGCACGTTATTAGTGTTCTTTGTGCACGTTTAATATAAGGATTAAGGTCAAGGGTTGCATTATCAGGACACACTCAAAACTACTTTCATAATTTCCAGACAGGTTTTTTATGTTATAATTTATCCAACCCAACCACTCAGAAACTGCTGT
>NW_019398458.1:3553-12202 GCF_000591075.1 Eurytemora carolleeae
TTAACATTACTTCAGCTAATATTAGTAATAATGATAATATCAAGAATAATATTATTGAAAAAATAATAGCCCATGAAAAGTCTGAATAGTCAAATCGCTGATCAAATTAGCTTGTTAGTCAACTGCAGGCAGGTGCAACGTTTCTTTTTATATATATATATATATATATATATATAGATAAGATATCATAAGAACTTTTTTTTCATTAATAACAAATTAGCTTGATAATACTACTCTACGCTGTAAATAAAAAACATAAAATCGATTCCTACCTTTTTACAATTATGACTATGACGTTAATTGAAACTGGTCTGGAGAGTCTCCTTTATATTGATTATTTATAGAATTCATATAACTGTGCCTATATATATATATATAGTCGTAAAAGTTTGAGGCCCGTATTAACCACAGGACACACACTGGTCAGTAGGTGTGTAATGGGCAAACCATAACCCCCCGGCTTGCAATACTCGCACACAAGAATAAGATGATTCATTATTAGTTGTACTGCCCCGTTTAAGCCGTCTAAAGTCTGTACAACCATACTGTACAACTTGCCCTCGCTTCCTTAAAGCCAGTCCTGTCCTTTGAATAAACTACAGTGCTGCAGCCACAATTATTATGTAAATGTGAATTTCGGATATTTTTGACGTTATAAAAACTAAACTAAACTAAAAGTAGATCCATGATTTATTAAGTGGCATTTCTAATTCACAACGAAACCATTCAAAGCTCTATCTGAGTAGTAGAAAGGAAGATATCGACGTTTACTATCTTGAAACTTGAATCTAGACAGTTTTCTTTCTTGTTTCTATACAGCAGAAATCCACAAGTCATTTTCAAAGAGAAACCACAAACCAGACAGAGGTTTAAAGGAAACCGTTGTGAAATTATGTGAGCAATCCCACTAATTAAAATAATTCTGCAACATAATAATTATTATTTATGAATAATTGGTCTCATTCTAAAAACGTCATTATTTTTATTCAACGACGGAATTTACGCGAAATTTCAGTAAGTCAGATATAATGGTATATTCGATCTAACCGTACATCTTTTGTCCTCTCTGCGCAAAGTCTGATCTGTATAAATTTTCATTACAAAAGAAAGTCGTGGCGAAAGCGCGAATAAAATGGCTGCTTGCAAAATGATTTTTTAAACAGTGATATGTGAAAATTATGATTGAGCTAATATAAAAAAGTTCAAGACTACATAAAGATGGCCGCCCTTAATCAGAGAAGAAGAAGATTCCTGAAGATTTAAAGATGTTCACCAATAATTAAAGCCTTTAATTATTGGATTTAAAGCAGAAGAATATTCCAGAAGATTTGAAGATGGCCACCAATAAATAAAGAAGAAGAAGGTTCAGGAAAGTTAAAAGATGGCGGCAAATGCGAAAACCCCTGAAACCATACCCTGGATACCTCCAGGGCAATCCCAGGTAGTGATAGTTGATGGTTGATGGTTTATAGCTGGTGGTTGATAGCTGGTGGTTGATGGTCTTAATGGTCGATTCTTTATGATTGATGGGGGAAGGTTAATGTGTTGATGGATTTATGGTTAATGGATTTATGGTTAATAGTTGATGATAAAATGTTTAATATTTTCCGTTTAGGAGGAGTCATCAAATAAATTTGCGCACAAGAAGGGGAGTATAGCCAAACAGATAAACGAAGAAGTGAAGAAAAAGCGCTCCCGAGCACGTAAAGCGGAGCGCAGTAACAAAAGTTCTATTACGTCTAGTACGACGCAGTCACAAATTCTAAGGAATACATTTCATTTGTGATTTCTTCCTACTTTAAGACACTTTTTTCTACCTTAAGTCATAATTCTTACAACCTTCAGACACTTTTTCCTACTTTTAGAAACTTTTTCTTACTTTTAGACACTTTTTCCTACTTTAAGACACCTGTTTTTCTCCCTTCAGACACAATTCTCCCAACCTTCAGACACTTTTTCCTACTTTTAGACATTTTTCCTACCTATAGACACTTCTTCCTACTTTTAGACACTTCTTCCTACCCATACTTCTTTATACCTTCATACACTTCTTTCTATATTTTAGATACTTCTTCCTACTTTTAGACACTTCTTCCTACCTATACTTCTTTATGCTTTATACACTTCTTTCTATATTTTAGATACTTCTTCCTACTTTCAGACACTTCTTCCTTCTTTCAGCTTCTTCTTCCTACTTACAGACACTTCTCAAATAGGACAAATTGCCATCCCCCTCTCCAATCAGTAAACACTTTGCGACCCCCTCCCCCCTCTCAAATAAAGGCACATTTCACCCCCCTGGCCCCCCTCCCCCCTCCCGGTCCTGCTATTTCTTTGACATTTTAACGATATTGCGTGCTGGCATCTTTACATTGGGTTTATAAAACAGTATTTTCACTTCGAAATAACGCCTTCACATTCTCTTATCATTACCTAGTTTATAAAATAAAAAAGATTAAATTTTGGAAAAACAAAAAAATGAAATTTAAACAAAAAGTTTGTCCGACTCTGGACGAGGAAGCGAACTCAGCTCAGCGGATAAAAAAGGATTGAAAGGGAAATTATCATAATTTAAATATAAAGTAACCCCAATTTAACAAGCTTAGGTTTACTTATCTATCCAAGTGTATTCCCACCCAACCATTGTATTAATTCTAAAATTTGAAAATTTTAACTATTGAAAATATTCTTTTGTAGCTTTTTCTCTGACATACTTTTTTGTTGCAGATGCGTTTAAAATGAAAAAAGAATGACATTAGATTGCGTAATTGGAAAGCAATTTAAATCCTCAACATCGCTTTCGGAAATAAAACCCTTAGACATAAAAAAATGCTCGATTTTTGATTTGGATTCCCGTGAGTTCGGTTTTCAGTCGGTTAGAATCCATAGCATCACAAATATTCTTTTCTGAGATTGAGACTAAAGTAATATTTTTAGAGAGAAGGCATTAAGAAATTTCTCGAATTTTCTAATACTCATATTTTTGCAACCTAATGGTGAAAACTTATAAAGTTTAAAACTTATTTTATTTAATCGATTTGATCAATTTTATAGTTTTAAATATCTAAGGTCTAAAGTTAGAAAATAGGAGTTTGTGGCAAAGTCTCAATGCCTATCCAATTTTAGATCTAATAAATAAAATTCTGATTCAAGCCAGAAACTGTGTATTATTAATTCAATGAAGTTTAAAACTGAAATGGTAAATATAACTCTGAAAAGTTTAATGCTTGCAAAAAAAACGTCAGAATAAAATATTAAACTAAATCCAAGTTTACTCTTTAATTCAACTTTAACATTTAAAATAATTATTCTAAAATATCAGTTTGTTGAAAGTATAATCTATTTAATTTAAAGAGAACTTTGTTTTTATAAAGGAACTGATCAAGTAACCGGTTTTATAAAGGAACTGATCAAGTAACCAGTTTACTAAAGGAACTGATCAAGTAATCAGTTTACTAAAGGAACTGATCAAGTAACCAGTTTGCTAAAGGAACTGATCAAGTAACCAGTTTGCTAAAGGAACTGATCAAGTAACCAGTTTACTAAAGGAACTGACCAAGTAACCAGTTTTATAAAGGAACTGATCAAGTAACCAGTTTACTAAACCCTATTCCTTTAAATCAGATGGTGTAAAAATATCAGATTGCAGAAACAAGGATTAGAGAATTTGAGTGTTTAGTTACTAAAGATTTGAATGTAAAAAATATCAGAGAAATCTATACAATTTTGCAATTTTACATTAATGCATGAACCTATTAAGACCGGCTCTACTTTGAAGAGTCATCAGGCTTAGTTTACCCTTACCATACCAACTAACCTTTTTTGTTGTCTTGAAGATGGTAAAGTAAAAACAAACTTTTGCTCGTGTTATGTGCTACCGACGTCATTATCCCTCCCATTCTATCTGATTCATTCGTAGGTCCACAGCAATTATGATTATAGACACATTAACAAAAATTCCAATATTGTCAAAGACGACCTTTCTATATTCAAGCAGTAAATAAACGTGGCGAAAGTCTCCATAAATTCTTTTTTTGTTTGTTGTTGGTATTTGTATTTCTGACAATAACAACCATTTATTGGAAAAAAAGAGAAAAAGGCTAATCATCATTATATTTGATAGAATATGAGTTTTCAAAACAGTTCACTAACTCCACTAATACTACTTTTACTTCTGAAAATTAATCCTAATTTTATATTTTTATTTTTACTTTTTGACTTTTTTCCAAAAATTTTCAAACTTTTTTCTTCTTTTTTCTTTTTTCTTTTGCCAATACATTTTTTATAATCTATTCATTTAACATCACAGTTTCGAATAGACCTTTTGTTTTCAGGGATTAAGTTATGAAAGTTATATATGTTTTTATTTAAAACCTTTCTTAGGATAATCTTAGGTCTACATTTTCACATGTTGGCTGAAAAATCATTTTAAGAACAGATATTTAAATATTTGAATAATAAAATTGAATAACGAATTGTTATGTTTATATTCGAGTAAATTTTTACTTTAAAACTTCGAAAATATTATTTAAACAAACTTCTTGTTGTTATATTCCAGACCTATTAAAGGACAAAGTAAAACAATAAACTAAAGTTTTATAATAAACTAGGTAAACAAGGGGAAACATTAAGAATAAGATTGTTTTCAGTCTTAAAACACAAGGTTACTCAACAAAGTGAGACTTAAAAGATTCCGCGGAAAAATATGTTTTTTTATCCGAAGAAATTCTGATAATTCGCCGCAAGTACTTTTAAGTGTCAAACTTTATATTTTTCAATACAACAGATGAGAATCAGAGGCCGAATTTAAAGAATTTGAGCCGCAGTTTAATTTTGAGAGATATACCCCCCCCCTTTCCCGCATTTTCCCCCCTCCAAAAGACCGATGAAGCCACCTGACTTCATCACTATAGTTCTCTGATTTTTAGCATGGCGCAGACCGGATTTGGGATCTAGTTTTTGAAAACCAAACAGGGAAAAAATGCCCCCCCCCCATTTTCCCCGCATTTTTTCAAAAACATTTCCCTACATAGTAAATACTACAGTGATTATTTATCTCACCTATGCATAAAAGAGTCCAGAGTTAGGTTTCTCGACCCAATGTTGATAACTTTAGACACCCAACATGGACCTATCACTAAAGTTTTTGGAAAGATGCCCGAAATAAGTGGAAAAAATGAGGTGGACATTGTGGTTTTTCAATATAATGACTTGCACCAGCTTCTGCATTTCAAAAACAATTGAAATTTCATTTACTGTCCTTTAACAGTCACATTCTTTCAGAGAAACCCTTTATATACCAAACTCTGGTTTAGACAACAGACAAAATGAAATATAAGCCTAGAGTTTAATACATTTAGCATTAGATTAATAGATACAATACATTACTATCTTACAACCACAAAGAAATGGAAAAATTTAAAAGAATTGTGGAAAAATGGATAAAAATACAGACACATATTGCATTTTTAAATATACTACAAATACTACAAATATATATCTAGCAGCTTATCAATTTCATAGGGTTGCCATATTATACAGAAAAAATAGGAGCAAAAAACTTGCTTAGGATAAAAACGGAAAATTTAGGACAAATGATTAAGAAAGTTCGCGCATTTACACGAAAAAACGAGATTAAATGAATTAAGTATCTGATCGAAAATATCAGTCCATACATTGGGTTGTGTCTATGACAAAGCATATTTTATATCTATATATGTTTTTCTTGTCTGTTTGGGTTTAATTGTTTGGTTATATCCAAGCAAGACGAATATGCGAACATTTTTTTTACGTTATTTGCAGAAAAAACGATGGCTTGAAAAACAACGTTGAAAAGCTGACATTGTTAATTTAACACGGGCGCGAAGCAACCTAAAGTTGTAGTAGACTAAATACATAGAGTTTGGCTAAAGAGTATGAAATGTTTAAGGCCTAAAAGGTAAATGCAGTGCAGTGCAAATAATCAATACTTGTAAACCATACAACCTTCAACAAACTTTATGCTTATATACCAGGGTTAGTAGTTTCATATACCAGGGTTAGTAGTTTCATATACCGGGGTTAGTAGTTTCATATAACAGGAATAGTAGTTTTATATACCAGGGTTAGTGGTTTCAAATACCAGGGTTAGTAGTTTCATATACCAGGGTTATTAGTTTCATATTCCAGGGTTAGTAGTTTTATATACTACTTCTCTCAATTTCCGACAATGTTTCTGTAACATGAAATCCGTAAGTCACTTTAGAAAGGAACCACAATGAAAAAAACAAAAAGTATGATAATATTTGCAAAAAGATAAAATTGTTGAGATATTTGAAGAAGATGAAAATGATTACGAATATGACAGTGAAGGAGGAATTAGGTAATTTTTTAAATATTTTCTATATTTTCAAATTTTTTCAAAATTTTTTCAGGTTCAAAATTTTCAGGTGATATGGTTGGAAGCAAAATTATTTTTAAAAGATTAAATTATGCCCCAGAAAAAAAAACGGTTGAAAATTGAGAAATTCGCGGAATATCAGGAAAATAATATTTTTCTTCAAATATTTCCTGCGTTTTTAGTTTCTGTCGTCTTCACTTTGAGTTTAAAATAGTGGCTGAACTTTTTGCCCAGAATTGATTTTTACAGTGAGGACCAAAAACTGTGGAATAGATAGACGACATTAAAGCAATACTTAAGTGTTGATAGTTGACTAGTATAGCTGATTAAATCACGTATTAAGTTAAATGGGTCTGGTTACACTGCACCATTGATGGTTTTATGTTCTTTGGAGCATTAAAAGTCACAACTTGAGTCTAAAAGTCGTCTTCCTATTCAGAAGTTATTTTTTGGTTTTCATTGGATTTTTAAATTAGAAATGGCAGGATTTCTCTTCTGATACTTTTACTTCTGAAGCGAGAATTATTTTGATTTTCTTAAGTTAAAAGAGTTTTTTTTATGATTAATCAAAACGTTAGATTTTCTGCATTTTTTTTTCTACTTAAACAGATCGTTCTAATTGGTATAGAATCAAAGTCTTTTTCTGAACTGATTATTCTGACCCAAATTATTTAGATATATTTAACTTTGTTATTTTTTGTTTTGTTTCAGAAGGAAATATCCTGACAGTACATTTGACAGCGGAAGAGGGAGTTTAGGTAAAAATTTACTTTGAAAAATGAAATGATGTATTTTAAGCAGGGTTATCCAGAAATAATGAGAATTTACAGACGGCTTTTCTTTTATGTATGGTTCCTTGAAACTCTTTAATTTTTTTTGCTTTGACAAGCATTAAATTTACCTAAACCCTAAACAGGCTGACGCCCCCCCCCTGTAGTGTTTTTTGCCCTAGCACTATCATTTTTGACACTATAACCGTGAAATTTTTTTTTTGACTTTTAATGAAAAATGATTAAAAGGATTTTTTGTTAATTTTTTTTTTAATTTATAGGGCAGGGTACAGGGCAGAACAAAAGACTGGTCTGTGAAAGAAAAAATCTAAAATAGCCCATTACTTTTTTGTGACTAAAGCTACAGATCTAAAAACTATATTTTTAAAAAGCCCTTGAAAAATGCATCTAGAAACATGTGTCACACTTTGATATTTGATTAAAACAAAAAGAATATTTTTTTTCTCACATTTTTTACCCTTTTTTAGGCTTTTTTTCAACCCTCCCTAGCACTCAAACTATTAAAGTTATCGGTCTAATTTATTTTTCTATGAGCTGGCCTAGAAAAATTGGGCTATGAACATGCATTTCAACCCTATACCTATTCTCTAAGGCCATTTTCTAGGGGGGAGGCGCCAAACGCCTATAAGGCTATACATAGATTCAAACCCCCCAGCCTTTATAGGGTTAATTCGTATCTAACGAGTTTAAAGTCGTTAGTAAAGTCTTATCCCCATGCTAACCTTGTACCTTACATTTAAAGTTACGTTTCTTATGTATCATTTTTACAGTTTTAATTATATATTTTTGACGTCGAAAACATCCGGGTCCTTTTTTATGGAAATTATGGAAAACTTTCAAAAATTCGTGAAATACAAATCGTTAAAATGAAAAAAATATAATTAGGTTTTCCCTGTAAATTAGGAACGTGAGGTTTTAAAATAAATATCTTAGTTATTTATTTTTCATTCAAATTTTTTGTTATTTGAGGGGGGGGGGTAGGTTCCTTATCAAAGCAGTTAACAAATAATTTGTGCGTTTCAAATATTAAAATTCTGGATTAATCAGTGCATCTTGCTTGTTTTATCATTAGAATTTTTAAGCAAAGAATTCGAGAAAAAAATTAAATAAAAAAGATGCGTATTTGAACGTAAAAATTAAAAAATGCTTTTTTATACTTTTCCGATGATTTTTTGAACCTCCATGCACCTCAACTATTCACGGTTTCTGATTAAATTATGCCTTGAAAAGTTAGACTAGTGATATTTATCACAACCCCTATCTCAACCCACAGGGCAACACATAGGCTAAGGGCAAGAGAAAAACGTCATTCTCCTCAACCCACAGACTACACAGTGAGAAACATAAAAATAGGGAATATTAATAAAGGCAATATTTAAATGGATTTGATAAGGAAAACTTTTGTTATTTGTAAAATTAAGCTTTGCTGAGGAAGTCTAGAAATACATTTTTAGAATAAGAACAATGGAGAATTTATAG
>NW_019398459.1:0-11686 GCF_000591075.1 Eurytemora carolleeae
GTTTCCGTTAAACGCGGCACATTGCAAATAAAACTTCGAATGAAGGACTAATACTTACAACAGAAAACGTTAGACTAAAATGATAGACTGTGTGACAGAAATACTTAAACTGGTTCTGAGAAAGTCTTAGCAATTTGAACTAAGATTTCTTGTGGACGGGTTGACTTCATCACTCAGTTATTTATCAATTATCTAACATTTTGCCATGAGACCATATAAGAGAAAACCAGCAGGTAGAAAAAAGGGCACACAAAATGGAGAAAAGGAATCCAGTAGTCCAAACTCCCCAACAGAAGAGAATAACCCCCTTTCGGAAGAGTCGCTAATTGAAACTCCCATTGGACGGGGATCAGGAACAAGACTTGAACCTCTGTCAGGAAATCCTCCTTTTCATGGGTTTGAATCACTGGAAGACATTGAACAAGATTATAATAATGTCCTGTATCAAGTTGAACTATTTGGTTCACAATTTACTCAAGAAAAAGATTGGATTAATCAGCTGGATACAAAGTATGAATCACTGCTCTCAATCATCGATGATCTCCTTAAAAGATGTTCCAACTCATCATACCCAAGTTCAAAAATAAAGTGCTTGGAACTTCATTACACTCTATCCACACATCACCACAAACTACAGCAGAAAGCAGATAGACATCTCAATAACCCAAACCTTAGAAGGATGCTTGCATTGCANGCTTAGAAGGATGGATAATAATAGACCAGAAGGGGTCTTGAAGTTTTGGATTGACAAGACTTCTATCTATGAGGATCTCAGGTTGATCCATCAGACAGTTCTTCATGAATCTGCTTATGTTGTTGAACATCTGGACCAAAGAGCATGTGAAAAGTATTTCCACACCAGGGAGAAGTTTGAAAGTATTCAGAAAAAGTCTGATAAACTCTTTAAAGATTCTGTGGAGAGAAACAAGATTGTTAGGCAGCTGGAAAAAAGATTTCCTAATGCTAGTAGGTCTGGATTAGAACAAGAAGCATATGCAATGGTTCCAGGCCCTAATGCTGCAAGGAACAGAAGGAAGAAGGAAGCAAAGAAGAGGAGAACTCAAAATAAAAGAGCCAGAAAACTGGATGCCAAGAAGGAGAAAGTTAGGTCTGGTAAGAACTCTTTTACTACTACTCCTCCAGATGACAGCTCTGAAAATGAAGATCTGGAACATGATGTTGAGATCAGAACAGTAAGGTTTGTAGGTTCTCCGAGAGATGATTCTGATGATGATTCAAAGTCTCCACCAAGGAAAGTTCAGTTCATTACTCATTAAATTATGTCCATAGATATTGTACAGAACTACCAGTGATTTTTTTGTTCCCGGCCCCAGTGTTCTGCATTTCATCTATATCTAGATTTGCAGTCAAGTGTTTCTCATCACTGGAAGTTCTGGGACCTAGGGAGAGTGATAGAAGAGTGATAGAAGTCATCATCTATTATTGTGATTACCACACTTATATAACCGCATTTATCCCACTATATCATTTATATATATATTCATTGTACCCTCTATCCTTACATTTCTTTAGTACTGTATTTTCTTTATTTTCAGATAAGATAGGTTTTGGATAGTTGGTATCGATCAGTTTATTTGCAATATATTTGCTCAGTTATTGCCAAACTTTCTTCTCTCCATCTTGTTCAGCCTGTACACCTGTTCGAGCTGCAGAGAATGACAGTGTTTTACTTCAGAGAGAAAATGTCTTCTGATTAGTAAACTGGGATTGAAATATCTGGTCCTAAAATCCAACTAGCCATGAATTCACGGTAAGCCGTTTCCGTTAAACGCGGCACAATAATACAGTTTTGTTTTGTATAATTTCACTTATTCTTAAAATCTGATATTGAGTAGTTCTACAATGAACAACAATTTTCTCATTGTAAATTTGGTCAACTAACATAATACAATGAATAGTTTAAGTGCTTGGAACTTCATTACACTCTATCCACACATCACCACAAACTACAGCAGAAAGCAGATAGACATCTCAATAACCCAAACCTTAGAAGGATGCTTGCATTGCACACACAAAGTGAACCTACAGGTCAAGAGATGCAGTTTACTAGTGAATTTGCTAGGGATATTGAAGTTGAACACAGAAGGAATTCCATCAGTGTTACAAATCCTACCGCTATTACCAGGCAAGATTGCTTACCCAATGATGAAGAGGATGACCTTCATTTACAGTTGTCAGAAAATCAGGAATCCAGTTCTTATACTGAGACTTCAGGATCCAGACAAGTGTATCTGGAAACTGGTGGTCTCAGCAGAACTGGTACCTCAAGACAAGACCCTGAGAAGTCAGACCAGAATGAAACCTGGATAGTCTCAAAGTTTACTGAACTCTCTAACTGCATTCAGGCTAGATTATCAACATTGGAAAATTCCCCAGAACTAAATCAAATACCTCAGCTGAATTCTCAGACTGTAAAAAATACTGAGGATGTGAGAAACCTTGGAGAACAAATCAGTAAACTACAAGACAAGTTGGGAAATGAATCTGATATCTCTGTTCTTGCTAAGAAAGTGTCAGACCTACAACCTCTTACAAGGATAAACATTTCTGGGAGATTAGTAGAACTTGAAACTACAGCAAAACAATCTATTGATTCTCAAATAGACATGAATAGTAGAATTAAAGTTAACTCTGATGATATCATGCAGATAAAGATCAACTTAAATGATATTCTTCAAGGGATATCCCATTTGGAAACAGGAACATCAGGTTCATGTAATGCAGATAGACAAGGTCAATCACAAGCCCATAGGCATCAAGTTTCTAGTGAAACCAGCTCTTATCTTGAGACATTAGGACCAAGACAAGTTTACCTGGATTCTGGAGGTTTTAACAGAGCTGGAACCTCAGGAATTAGACAAGAAATAACAGCACCTGATAACACCTCCATTCTGTTGGGAAATACAAGAGACTCTGTGGAATATTTAAGTAGTGTAAATCCAAACCAGCTGTTTACATCTGGGCAACCATTTGTCAGTGTCTTGACAACAACTCAAACAACATTGTCAAACAGCAACAATACTGCATCTAACATCACAGCAACTCATCTTCTCCCAACAACAACTTCTACTGTATTTAACCCACTAATCCCTCAAGTCAACGTCAACAGAAGGACCAACAGGCAACCAGATCCAGGAACACTAACTGGTCCTGGAAGAGATGACTCATCATTCTCTGGAGATGAAACCTCCTTTGATGAAGAATCCTTTATTGATGAAGAAGAAGGGAATGTACCTAATAGCCTGAGATATTCTCACAGAATATTGAAAAGAGAGATCCGTAACCTCCGTTCTCTGATAAACAAACATGATGTTAATCAGGAGACTGATTCCTGCATTCTTCTAGATCTTCACAAGAATATTTTACCAGTCGTTAAAAAGGAGAGGAGAAGTTGTTCTACTGCATTGGAGAAGTATTCAAGCCAACAGGGTCATAGCATTGCCATGTGTGATTGGGCTGATCAAGTGATCTGTAATGTTCAGATTTGGGAAGCTGATTTGAACAATGAGTACAGAGCAAGAGACCTACAATTTCCAAATATGTCTCAATCTATTTATGATGATCTCAAGAGGTTTGGAAAGGATTCACAGCTTAACATCTATGAGTTTCTTAAAAGGTTTGAAGCCCTCACCAGAGACAAGAGTTCCCAAAAGGATAAAGCAAATCTTCTTTATGAAAGGTACCTAGATGAATCTATTCAATTGGAACTTGTTGGCAAAAGTGATGATTTCCTTGAGATAAAGAAATGGCTGATAAGAAAGTTTGGTGATATCAAGACTATGACTGATGGTTTAGTCAAGCCCATCTGAAAAAGACCATGCCAGGAAATTCTGCCTCATATAACCAACAGTTAGATTACCTCAGAACCTTAAACTCTGTTATCCAGAAGATCAATGAGTTACCTAACACCTCTGATGTATCAAAACAAAGCGTAGAAAATCACATTTACTCTTCTGAATTCATGATGAAGCTGGTGAATCACCTTCCTGCCTCAACAATGCTCAAATTGTTTGATAAGCTTGATGATGAAAACCTAGATGATGTAAACATTCAAGGAAAGGCAGCTTTCAAGATTCTGTCAAAGGTTGTATTCAAAGACTTTACAAATTGTGAAAGAGCACTGAAAGTTAAAGAATCTGGTGCTTATCCTATAGACACATCTGATAAAATCAAACCTAGAATTGAGAATACCAAAAGATCTGCTAATGCTGTAGAATTTGAAAGAGTTAGGAATAATCCATCCTTCAGTGAAGAATCAACTACAGCAGAGGTTCACTACCAGGACTCTCAAAAAGGAGGTAAAGATGAAGATCAACGACAGAAAACTAAATATAAGTTTCCCTGTCCCTTAAGTCCACTTGACAAACATGATCATGAACTTGGCACATGCACAAGATTCTTTGAATTAAAACCAGATCAACGTCAAAAGTACTCCAAGCGTATTTGTTTCACTTGCCTGGGGCCTAGAAACAGGTGTCAGAGAGGATGTATTAATGATGAGGATAAAAGACTTCAGGGTCTTATCTGTACTGGGTGCAAGGAATGGGCAAAGAATAATAGTCGTAGTCCCCATAATATTCTACTGTGCAAATCCACTGATCATGAGAAACCTGATACTAAAGGATTGGAGAAAGCCTTGAAAATATGGCTAAAGGATTTCATACCTGAAAATCTTAAGAAACCCATCATTGTTGCCTCTCATTGTTCATTTATTGGGCTCTCTAAGAGCTGTGCCAGCTGTAAAGCTGTTACCAGAGATTGTAACTGTGATAATGCAACACGTTCCAGCCAACCTGATCCCAGAGCAACTGTGCCAACTATTAATACACAAACTGGTAAGACAATATCTGTTAAAAAACATGATATAATCAAAGAGTCTGAAGAGGATTCACACTTCATTATGCAAGTTTTGAATATGAGAGGCAAGGACTGTCTTACCTTCTTTGACACTGGTGCTAACAATAATCTAATAGATGGAGAACTTGCAGAAGAAATCAACCTGAAAGTAGTCGATTCTACCCCTTCTACCCTTGGAATTGTTGGAGGAGGAAGATTATCCACTAGATATGGGTCATATAAAGTTCATATTGGCCCTACTCCTGAAGAAAAGTATCAGGAGTTGCTTTGTCAAGGAATATTCCAGGTAACAAGTACTTTCAACCATTATGACCTCACCATTGTGAATAATGAAGTTAGAAAATCCAAGCAACTCCCAACAAAAGAACCCCTTCCCAATTATATTGGTGGATCAAAGGTACATCTCCTGATTGGAATCAAGAATCCAAATGTCATTCCAAAGCTTCTATTCACTCTGGACTCTGGAATTGGCGTTTATCAAAGTGTTTTCCCTGATAAGTTTGGTTCAAGGATTTGCTATGGAGGACCTCACAATGTTTTCACACTCATCAACAACAAGGCTAATGGTAATGTTAACCACTTCTCCACATTTTTTATCCAGTTGGTAAACCAATACCAAAATTCCTTGTATCCAGGAATCTCAGAGTCATTGGAAGAAATATTAATGGATGGTGAAGTTCCAATATCCTGCCCTGAACAGAAAACCTTCATATACAAAATGAAGGTGAATGATGAAAGTGATTTCTCTGTTCATCCTACCCCACTTAATTACACTCACTTTGAAGATCATGGTACCATTGAGGATAATGAACTTGATGAAGAACTGGGTGATGATCACTCCAGAGCTTCTCTGGAGACCAGAGCAGAACCTGTGTGGTCTTGCTCTGGTTGTCATCACATCAAGGTTCACAAGGCTAAGCTTAACACTCCTAAGAACAAGGATTCTTCAAATGAGTATGATACTGATAATATTGTCAACTACAGATGCCCTGACTGTGCAAATTGTTCCAAGTGTAAGATGTCTGGTAAATCAAAAAACATATCTTTAAAGGAAAGATTGGAACAAGACATCATTGAGAAGAGTGTATCAGTAGACATAGAGAATGAAAAGGTTTTTGTTGAACTTCCATTCACCAGGGATCCAGAGAAATTTTTGACTGAGAAACATCATGGCACAGACAATTATAGTCAAGCTTTGAGAATGTACAAAAGGCAGTGCAAGAAACCTGACAAGATCAAAGATGGGATGAGAAAAGTACATGCAGATCTTGTCAAAAGAGGATTTATCAAAAGGCTAGATGAACTAAGTTCTACTCAGCAGAAAACAATTGAAGAGAGTGGTTTTAAGCATTATCATCCATGGAACACTGTTGAGAAACCTGACTCCATCTCTACACCTGTGAGGATGGTTGTGGATCCATCTATGTCCGGCCTGAATGAAATTCTTGCTAAAGGTGAAAACCTTCTTGCTCTGATTCATGAAATCATCCTGAGAAGTAGATGTAAACTGTGTATCTGGACCTCTGATATCTCCAAGCTGTACAATCAGCTACACCTAAAGGATTCTGCTCTTCCATACTCTTTACTTCTCTACCAAGATGAGATGGACCCTGAGAAAAGCCCAGATGTATGGGTAATGGTCAGAGCATGGTATGGGGTGAAATCCACAGGTAACCAGAGTGGGTATGCCCTAGACCACTTGGCAGAGCTGAACAGTGATGAGTTTCCACTAGCATTTGAAGTTCTCATGAGTTCTAGGTATGTTGATGACATCTTAGGAAACGCTGATACTGAAGAGGAGGTAGATGCACAAATTTCTGAGGTCACAAGCGTTTTAAAAAAAGGAGGTTTTAGTCTCAAGTTTGTTGCCAAGTCAGGATATCCTCCCCCTCCTGATGCTAGTTCAGATGGTGAAACTCTACGCATATTAGGATATAAATGGTCCCCTGAGCAAGATGAACTATCACCAGCCTTTGAGGAAGTAAACTTTAATAAAAAACGCCGAGGAGCTAAGAAACCCAATGTCTTCCCAGTGGTCAGTTCAGAAGATGTGACCAAACTTCTTTCCTCCATCAAGATTTCAAGGAGAATTGTAGTTTCTAAAATTGCAGAGATTTTTGACCCTATTGGCCTTTGGGAGCCATACAAATTGCAATTGAAACTTGAGCAAACAACCCTGAATGGAGTAGACTGGGATCTAGAACTTAATGAAGAGCTGCAGCATCATTGGTCAGAGAGGTTTAAAGAATTCGTTGAACTTCCAAACTTAAAGACCCCTAGATGTGTGGTCCCTGTTAATGCTGTAGATCCAACTAAAATGCGACTAGTGTGTGTAAGTGATGCAGCTGTAGGTGCAGGTGGTACTGCAATTTATGCAGGATTTCTACTACACGATGGTAGTTACAGTTGTATGCTTCTGACTTCCAAAAGCAAGCTATTTGATATGAGCATCCCTAGGAATGAACTGTCTGCAATTGTTGAAATGG
Source organism: Eurytemora carolleeae (assembly GCF_000591075.1). NCBI lineage: Eukaryota > Metazoa > Arthropoda > Copepoda > Calanoida > Temoridae > Eurytemora > Eurytemora carolleeae. Next base: position 7,365 of record NW_019398459.1, read on the forward strand.
CTAAGTTAGCGTTTGTCACAAAGAAGGCCCTTGGAGATTTAGTTCAAGATGTCCTATACTTTACTGACTCCACTATTGCCATGTGTTGGTGCCAAAACACCTCCAAAAGGTTGAAAACATTTGTTCACTTCCGGGTTGCAGCTATCAGAACTACAGTAGAATGGACTATTGGCCCCTATGAGGTATTACCATTGTACCACATAGACGGAACAGCAAATGTTGCTGATATGCTAACCAAGCCAATGAAGATCAAACCCTTAGACTTGGGACCAAACTCTTTATGGATGAATGGTTACAAATGGATGACTCTTCCTCTAGACCAAATGTCCATAACTAAATTCTCAGATCTTTCATACTCTGATAAAGAAGTAAGCGAAGTTTTAAATGAGTGTTTCTTGGAACCTTTGATTGCCAACTCATCTGTAGTTGGAACTGTTCAGAGTAAGTGTACTCTGAATAGTTTTGATCAAAGTTCCTCACTTGGACCTACAAATCAAGGTGTAAATCATTGCACATCCTGTACTCCTGAAGCATTTACGAGATTTCCTTGGAATACTTGCTATGGAAAATCAGATGCTGTTGATCACTGTGACAACTGCGATTGTATTATATTCTTCACTGCACACTCTGCTGGGGGAAGGGATTCACAGTTGTCATCTAATATTCCCTTCAATATCATTAAACTTGGATGGGTTAAGACTATTAGGTTTTTGAAAACAGTTATCATGGCATACCAAACTATGGTTCATAAAACTCATGGTACTTGTGTAAACCAAAAAATTAAGGATTCCCTAATGACAAAATGTCATATATGCTCTATCCTGGATGAAGATTCTAAGAGGGATGATGTTGAAGCTCTATGTGAATGGCTAGCAAAAGGGTGCCTCTTCAGGGAGGAATCTAAAAGATTGAAGATCCTACTTCCCAAGAAGAAGCTAGAGCAGTTCATTTTCACAGACATGATGTACTTTTACCCAGGTAGACTTTCAGATGATAACCCCATATCAGAGAAGGATGTTGAGGTAGAAGTTTTCTACGACAATCAGTCAATCAACTCAGTACTTCCAGTTGTAGGATCAGATTCGCCAATGTTTTTTGCTTATGCTATTTATGTCCATTCAGTGGTACAACCTCATGCTGGAGTAGAAATTACTTACAGGGAAATATCCAAAGTAATGCACGTGATCAACAATCCTAGAAGAATCATTCAGAGAATAAGACAGGACTGCCCTAGGTGCAGGTTGATCATGAAGAAGACAGTTGAACTGGAGATGGCAAAGCATGCTTTTCCTAGGACTCAAATTGCTCCTGTGTTTTACAATGTTATGATAGATACTGTCTTTGGATTCAAGGGTCAGCCCTACAAGCAAGCCAGAAAAGGTGTTAAAATATATGCACTGGTTATAGTATGCTTATTTACATCTGCAACAAACATTTTAGCACTGGAAGGACTGGAAACCCAAGATGTTATTCAAGCTATTGAGCGTCACAGTTCCAGGTATGGTGTTCCTGCAAATGCTTATGTTGACAATGGAACTCAGTTAGTTAATCTTCAAAACACTGGCTTTAGCCTGAGAGATTTGAATGCACATGTCTATGACAGCATGGGTTTAACAGTAAAAGTCTCTAATGCAAAATCTCATGAGGAAAGAGGCCGTGTAGAGAGTAAAGTTAAGGTTATGAGATCCATGTTGGAAAAACTTGCTATCAAGAGTGATACTAGAATGACCTGTATGCAGTGGGAAACTTTGTTTGCCAAGGTGGCAAACATGATAGATGATGTTCCAATTGCTAAAGGTAATAGTTCTAATATTCATGATCTAGGATGGGAAATCATCACTCCAAACCGTCTTAAGCTTGGCAGAAATAACTTCAGATCTTTAGAAGGTTCCTTCTCTCTTAAAGGTAGTACAGCACAGGATCTACTTGACAAAAATAAAAGGATTCAGCAGATCTGGTATCAAACCTTCATTGATAGGCTTCATCATCTGATCCCTAAACCAGCTAAATGGAACAATACTGAGAGAGTTTCTGTGGATGACATCTGCATCTTCATCTACAATGAGAATCCTTCAATGAATGCAGATATCTGGAAGCTGGGCAGAGTTGTAGAGGTCAGCGTGAGAAAGGTGAAGATTTCTTTCCCAGTGAAGAGTGTTCCTGGAAAGTTGCCTAAAATGAAGTTTATTGAGCGGTCCCCAAGAGATATTTCAATCATTTCTGCTGCAGATGATATAAACCTGAACTCTTGGGAGTACTTTGAAAAAATATCTCAGAGGGTGTCTTAAAGACATAGAAGTCAACCCGTTCAACTTTTAACTCATAATTTCATAGTGATTTTTTATTCTTATTATTTACAGGACTGACAGATTTTTTACAGGATACAATAAAAGACAGATATTTTACAGGATACAATAAAAGTAAAGTTTTATGGTTAAGCCTATTATAATTCATTTTAGCTATCTTTCTGATGATGATCTCTGGATTGCTGCTGCAGATTCACATAGATATGGGAGGAGAAAGGATATCATAGATGATCCTGAACAGAAAGAGATGTTTATTTCTAAGAATAATGATCATTTTGCTCCTAAATTTGAGAAACTTGCACTTGAGAAGATAATTGATTTAGATCAGAAATCATTGGATTCTGTCAGAAGGAACAAGATTATTATGAAGAAATTTCTTGATGTCTCTAAACAAAGTAAGTCATGTGACCTAGGAGTTAAAGATTGTTTTCCTGAAGGAGCTCCTATAGGATTTCATCTGAAGACAGATATATCTTTAAACAAACTATCCTGGGCTCATCCAAATGAGAATGAAATTGATACAGTGTTGTCAAGTAGATCTATTTCTAAGGCCTCTCTGAACACTATCGAGGTTATGGAGATAGAAATTGGAACTTCTTCAAGCTATGATATCAAGGCAGCTGTGGAGTTTCTCAAAGAAAACACAAAGATGGATAGAAAGTCCTTCTATAATGTCCTCCTAGCTGCTGAAATACAAGAGGTAGAGATTGACAAAACTTCATATGAGATTGCTTGTACTCAAAGGGATAACTACAAGAAGTGTGGAGAAGTTTTTTCAACTCCTATTCTAGAAACAGGTTCAAAAGATTCATGTAAGTTTCCAGTGAGAATGGTTGTGGGAAATGGAAGAACCTGGATGCTAAGTATTAGAATATCTGCTCTAGAGAGGTTTGATATCAAGGAGAAGAAGATGGTTCTGGATATAAAGTTCCAAGACTGTAAATCTGATGAAGCCTCCCTCTTCAAGGAATGGATCTCTATTGTAGGGTTTGACATCCTGAAAGGTAGGGATGGTTTCTTTGAAACATTATCTATTGTATCTGGTTTAAATTTTGAACCTGTACAAGGAGTAAATATTGAAGTTCTTGCTGCTGTTGCTGGATACTCTGGACAGATTGATAATCCCACTGTTGTGAACCTGAAGGTAACTGGAGGCTTCTTCCCAAAGAGTGCAGTTAGCACTAGGGGTTGGACTCAGCCTTGGAAAATGCTTTCAGATGAAACCAAGATCTTTATAATTGGAGGTTTAAGGGCTGCTTTTAATGTTCATGTTATTCTGGTTAGCATGATTCAGAGGCACTTCTTTCCAGATCCAGATATTGTATGTAATCTGCTCAAGTGTTCTCACGGAGCCTTTCCTTTATGGTTCTCAGGATATCTTAGTTCAGCTTGTTGTGAGCAGAGTATCTCAATTGACAAGGTAAAGGTTGCCAAGTCTAGGAAGGATTTGAACAGATGCTGTACTCCTCATATCCCACAGAATGCTACTTCTCCCTTAGATGGGTATGACAAGAAGAAAGCTCAAGCACTAATCAAGCTAACACCTCCGTGGCCCACTGTTGTATATGGTGGTGCTAGATATCTGCACATAGTTAGAGAGTATTTTGTTAATTACCAGTTTTTTGTGCTGAAAGTATCTGTAGATAATAGAGCTGGAAAGCTTGATTTTTCTAGGGAAATTAATCAAGAGCTGAAACAGAAGCTTCTATTTGGTCGTCTAACCACTAACTTGACTGGTGGCAGAAGGACTGAGCAAGAGGGGCTTTGTGCTCACTCTGAACTTAGTCCTCCTGTACTAGACATAGACCCTCAGACTGTGCTTCAAGTTGATCTCCACAAGCATGCTAAGCTGACAAACCGAAATAGTTCTGATATGCTCAGAGAGTGGGCCAGGTTCAATCCATCCAAGATTGATGTTTTGCTTAGAAGGATGGATAATAATAGACCAGAAGGGGTCTTGAAGTTTTGGATTGACAAGACTTCTATCTATGAGGATCTCAGGTTGATCCATCAGAC